>NC_062223.1:96928226-97229059 GCF_902686445.1 Sciurus carolinensis | reverse complement strand
CCCTGCAGCAATCCAGGCTACTCCTGCCTTCATTCTCTGAATCCCCCTCACTCCTCTTCTACAAGGGAGTCCCTATTTTTTGATTCCCTTTTATTCGTCTGTTTGTTTATTTATTCTCTCATTTGTGTGGATTGTTTCTGCTGGTGACTTCCTGAAAGGGTGTGTGGAAGGCAAAGTATTAAACCTTCAGGGGGCTGGGGGTGTGGCTAAGTGGTAGAACATTTGCTTAGCATGCCCAAAACCAGTGTTCAATTCCTGGCACCAGTTGTGCGTGTGTGTGTGTGTGTGTGTGTGTGTGTGTGTGTGCGTGCATACATATATTTGAGATGACAAGGAAAAATAAACATTAAAAACAAAAAAGAAAATTATTTAATATAGATAGGATTCTGGTAATCTGGTGTCACAGAGTAGCAAAGAAGGGCTGAGGTAGGAACTCTGATTGAGCACCTACTATAGGCCAAGTGCTTTCTCTATCACATTCCTAAAAAATAGGAATAATTGTCTCCTCTTTAGAGTAGCTTGGTAATATTTGTTTAAGGTCGCACAGCTAGCAGATGGTAGAACTGGAATTCAGACCTATGTGTGTCTGATTCTAGTCATGCTCCACAAACTACATCTCTTAGCCAAAAAGCATGCATGCATAATCCTATAATCCTTGCCCTCAAGGAGTTTGCTCAATCTTAGCTTTAATCCATTATCAAATAATTACTATTTTATGGCTCACTTTTCTCCTTTTGCATGTGTGTGTGTGTGTGTGTGTGTATGTGTGTGTGTGTGTGTGTAAAACTTAACTTTGGTTAATGCAACATCTGTTTTTGTAGTCCCCATATATTGAGTTTTATTATTATATTTTTCCATGAACTTCTGGAACAGTTATTTCAAAGGAGGTTTCAGTTCTTTAACCCCCCTATTTCCCAGGCAGTGAGCAGTTACAATCTGATCTGGTTATAACTGAAAATATGCTAGTGGTTTTGCCCTTCTCCCTGGTGGCTTTTGGTTTCTATGCCAGTTAGTTCATTTGCTGACATTTATCACATTTAGCTCCTGCCTAAGGGACATCCAGTGTTATTGGGGAATTTACAGAGTAGAAGGAATAGTGCATATTTCTGACTGTGTACTGTATCAGCAGCATGTTACTCCAAGTTCCCATTCCTTGAAATACGAACTGAAATCCTTCACAGAAACAAAGCAGAAGAGTGAATATAAGGGAAAAAAAAACATAGGAAAGAATTTTAAATGAAGGAAGAAAAGCAGTATCGTTGGTCATGGTTATTGTTGCTGTTAATGGATAAGTTGGTGGTAAGTCTAATGTGCAAGCTAATTAGTACCACTGGGTGTGCTTCATTCCTGAGGGCACAGTTGAAGCCTTGCCAACTGGTCTTGACACTTCAATCCCGCCTCTCTACACAAGGGAAGCTTCTTGGACAGAGCAAGGGGACAGCTCTCTGTGCATACTCATCACACTGTCCTCTAGCAGTATCCTGGCTGCTGTTCCAGTATTATTGCTCTCAGAGGCAGAAATGCTTTCATACAGTCAGAAATTAGAAGCAGGTACTTGCTCTGAACAGTCTCTGCTTTTGAAAGTGTTGGGTTCTAGCAGTGCATTTGTAATTTTGTTGTTTGGCACTCCTGGTGCAGTTTTTTTCCACAGGAACATTTTTTTTTTTGAAGACTTGTTCAGTGTGCATAGATTGAGCCAGGCACAGTGGGAGAATCAGGAATACACTCTAATTAGTGAAATAGAGAATTACAGGACAAGAGATAAATATATGTCCCAGATGAGCACTTTAGTATGAAAACCCCAGAAAAGGGGCATCCTCCTCATCCTGACTCCAGATGCTGAATATACAGACTAGCATTTTCAGTTTCACCTTCCCAGAAGAGAAAGCAAGGCTCCAGACCAAAGGAATGGGCAAAAGGAGATTAGCCAGAACAAGGCCAGTGAAGGAGTACAGAGCTCTTCATTTCCACTGGTCTTTACTGAATGAACATTCGTACCTAGCTGTTGCCTGAATGTCTGTCACTGCCTGTCCATACCAGTGTTGGGGCTTGAATTTTGTTATTTCACTTATCAAAATAAGGGAATTTGAGCCATCAATTCCTAGTCAATAACCTGTAAAGAAAGAAACCACTTGGTAATAAAGGACCCACCACCAAGGCAACTGGGTCGAATGGCCTCCCTAGGCTGTACTCAGAACTCCACTATAGCCCTGAGAGACAGGACTCAGTAAAGGAGGCTGTGTTTTGTATAAGTGAAGGTAGTCCATAAAACTATTTGCTTCTGAAAAGGCAACCAAAATTTTACAGTAGAGATGATTTCTAAAATAAGACTTTACCCCACATATATGAAGAAATTAAAATTGCCTACATACCTAAGCCAAAAGAAAAGGCAGAAGGTCAGAAAGATACAGTAAAACATAGGAAAGAGGGGATCCCAAGGGAGAAATGAAAGGAAAATTGGACCAAGACTGCATTTCTGATCAACTCTTTTGTGTAAAGTCACTTTTATAAGGCAATTTTAACTCTCTGATAACTTGTTCATTTCTGTTTGCAAATGCAGATTAAGTCAACCATTCCCACAAATGTCTCCAAATTTTTCCTTTTTATGTTTCATTCAATATTTTTTAATTTATTTTTTGATCAGGGAGGCTGGGAGGGTTCAATTCTGCTGTTGTAACGTTTTTTCACATTTCTCTAAACGCTTACAATGGGGTCACATCTACATGGATATGAATTCAACATGGATTCCAAGGCCCAAAGGTCAGGCCCCACTTGAACAGTTGTGATATGTACAGTGCTGCCAACAGTCATTTTTGTAAAGCAGCCTGAGGGTGGAGCCATGTCTGGTGAAGATGAACATAGATTTCATTTTCTTCATACTCAGAGGCAAGAGGTTTCTGTCATTGGGTCTGCATGATTTGGGGAATGGAGACCCCCTCCTCAGTCTGCCTTGAGCGTTCATATTCTCCAGGGTAGTCACAAGCAAATGTGTGAGAACCCTGCCAGGTTCTTCCTTGGGGCTGTGAAGGCAGCCCTGACTTCCATGGGAATGGGATTCCCTGCCAAATTCAGATGCCGAGGCTTCCCTCAGGGACCACAGCCCATCCCAAGTGGAGGAAGTTGCTGTGAGAAGTTGAGCAGGCTGTTCTGAAGGACTGTCTCATGTCTGTGTGTGCACGCACACGTCAATGCAAAGAAATCAGCCCCCGACCCTTGCTTGCTTTATGTTATGTATGGAATCATACAATATTTCACAGCAGTAAAATCTTAAAAGGGGAGCTGGTTTTTCTCTCCATGGCTGGCATTTCTACTATATACTTTACAAGATGCACATCATTCATACCTCCAGGTTTCACACATCTTTTTTTCACCTTTCAACATCTCTGAGACTCAGCCCAGATGGTGCTTCAAATGACAAAGGATCCCACATCTCAGCAATGGAGTCAGAGTAACTTTTAGTTGTAATTCTTTTAAAATTAAGAGTTTCTTCCATTTGGCCACTGCACTGAGGTAGGAAAGAGGAGAATGTATTAACAGATTGATTTTAAAAGTAGAGACAAAGCACCCACAAAGCAGGACTGACCAAGGTCCTCTTTGGTGTTCAAGTTTGTGGAAGTGTGAGAACACTGCACGGCAAGGCCGACCAGCTCAGGCAGATTAGCATATGATCAGTAGCAAAGGTGCTATCTGAACAGCAATTAATTAGTAAGAGCAGAAACATTTATTTCACATTGACCATTGTAACAGATGACATATTAAATAATTTTTTCTCAACCACAAACCTCATTAGCTTTTCCAGTAATCTGAAAAGACAAAGAAAAAGAAAATGTGGGGAAACTCCTATTCATCAGTCAGGTTTCCCCTTAAACATCACTTCCTTTAGGAAGCTGGTCAGACAGAACCACCCCCACCCGACTTCCGCTAGCTCAGCTCTTCTTCTCACTTATTACTTTAACGCCTTCCAGAATTACCTATCTTCCTCACCAGACAGTCTTTACCCTCCAGTCCCCAGCACCCAGCATACTCCATAGCACTTTGTAGGCACTTAAATATATGCTCAATAATTGATGAAGTATCAAGGGCTTGTGTTAGGCCTTGGAGTATACTAAAACAAAAAAAAATAGAGCCTCTGCCCCAAGAGGGATATAATAAGCCATCATACAATTTTCCAAGTTTTCTAATCCTGTAAATACAGTTTCTTTAAAGGAGAATGAGGGAAAGGTTGAATTTTGAGCGTCTGAATGATAAAATAGAAAACTAGATTAGCTGCTTCTTTGATTCATTAATTTTACTAACAAGAAATAGACCACGGAATTCTAATTCCTTACATTTCAAGTTTGCTACCTGGGTAGGACAACATCAATACTAATAGAAAATGGCTTCACCTGGGGAATAATATATCAGGATGAAAACAGAAACTATCATCAATATCTTCTCTGAGAAATCTATTAGCTATGTGGTAACTAACATTGACTCTCTAAATTTCAGAACTGAAAGCTACTGCATGATTGGCTTTGTAGTAAAGAGCAAAATCAAGAATCATGCTCAAGTTTCCGGGTATATTTCCTTTTTGCCTACTCCTTTTGCCATGCTGCCATTCAATTCTTTTTTTTTTTTTTCCAGAAGAACAATTAAAAGTAAAATATGCTACACCCACTCCTTGGTCTCCTGTACTCCATATAGTATTATTTATTGAACACTCTTGGTGTGCTTGGTATAACAGAAAGCAGAAAGGAAGTGAAGACTCTTCCCTAAGGGTTTGCTGACTCAGTTAGAGACAGCCATTTAGAAAGATAACTTGAAGTCTCAGACACGGAGTCTAAATTTTATTCCAGTGCCACAAAAGATTTGAAAAAAAATTTTTTTATCAGTACAGTTGATTGTACTCCTCTTATTCCTCTCACAGCATACAATGGCTCTCTTCATGCTTTTTGTAGACAGAAATGCAGACCCACAAATGTGGTTGCAAAGGGGAATGACCAGGTGGCCTTGAAGCCACCGTTGTAATCTACACAAGAAGTGGACAGACCATGAATCTTCCTTCCACCTTGACCTCTCCAAGGACAGACTTGATTGAAGAGGTGAAACTTTTAATATCATTTTCCTTGCTTTTTGTTGCTTTCTGAGAGAGAAATTATAGTTTTCAAATGTCAACTGGAGCCTCATGTGACCAAAACAATTGCAAATAAGAGTTCTGTAAACAGAAAACAGTGTAACAGTAGTTTCTGGTAACTCTTAGACTTGTGTCGTATAGCATGTCCCGTACGCTTCATATGCTACTGTATTTTGAGAATCCAAGCTTAACTAGGGCCACATGACTTCAGTGCCATTGATAAACTGGGTGACCTGTGTAAGCAGTCTCTGCCTCAGTTTCCCTAAATATACAATGAAATAGGTGATTAGATCAGAATAGTGTTTTCCACACTTTTACATTTATGTTAAGTTAGACGAAAGCCAACATAACTTTGCTATATTTCATTTTTCTATGTAAAGACATTAAAAATCAAAACAACTCCTGCCTACTATTATCATCATTAGCATTTAAAAACTTGAGAACAGCCAGGCACAGTGATGTATGCCTGTAATCCCAGCTACTGGGGAGAGTGAGGCAGGAGGATAGCAAATTTAAAGCCAAACCTGGCAAGACTGTGTCTCAAATATGATTTTTTTTTAAAGCTGTGTATGTAGCTCAGTGGTAGAGCTCAACCCAGTGCCACACACACACAAAAAGAGAAAGAGGGCGAAGTAACCTCAGAGTAGCATTAAGTGATGGTTCTTGACAGTGAATACATTTACCTATTTTGTAAATTCATTGTGTGTTTTTCTCAGTCCTACTAGCAAATGCAAACATCCTTGGTAATGAATATAGGTCCACAGAACAGCATCAAATCAGACAATCTGCATGGCTCCTTCTACCTGTACTGATTTGAGCTTAATACTGGAATTTACCAGATGAGCAAATAAATAGTCACCCAGAGATACCTCACTTTCCCCCTTGTTATAATGGAGGCATTAACATTTTACAGCACTTGGCTATCTAGAGTTTGGAAGACAGTGCCAACCACATCCTACTGCTTTCACTCAAGACCGTACACCTGCTTCACACCATTAAATTATCATTGTTTTCAGCCAGGATGACTCTGCTCATTACATGTGAATCTAGCAACAAGGAAATCAAATAAAAGGAAATGGAGGAGATGTCAAAGGGACAGGAGAATATAAAAACAAAACAAAAGCCTCTTTGCAAGGCTTAATTGATGATTTTGCCCAAAACACTAAAGGAAAAGATTTACAGCACCAAGAATGCAATATAAATCAGTTAAGTTATTCAGTATTGTTACAGTATTAATGTTGCAGCCTGAATTTCATTGTGTGAATTAAATACACAATCTGTTCCCTAAGATTGTACTTGGTTTCCATAATAGTTTTTTTTAAGTCCTCACAGATTGGAAATATAAATATGGAAATTTATGGTTATCAATATTTTGAGCCAAATCTGAAGAGAAGGGGTTTGGACTGAGGTCTAAAAGTACTTAACTGAAATGGAGCCACTAAGAGACAAGTTTAGTCTTGGAGACACATGTGAGAGGGTGACAAATGGAGTTTATCACGTTAGGAGACTTGTGGATTTGCCTTCTTGTTTCCTTTGGCAGCACAGGGTAAGAGGCCGGCTTTGGCACCAGAGCTTTAAACACACAGTCACTTTGGCATGAGATTGGATCTCTGGTCCCGTTCAGAGCTCATTTTGTAGTAAATCTGTTTTTACAGTGAGGCAGGTCTTTTAGAAAATATCCCTCTCCTTGAGAGCCACCTCTTACAAGTTGAGGAGAGTTGGTCTAATTCCTCCTCTTCCTTGCTGCGTACAACCCTAGCTCTTGAGGCAAAAAGAACTTGACTTATTTAAACCATGCAAAAGCTCAACTGTAGGCTCAGAATTTCAGAGGTGGTATGAATCTGGGAGCTATTCCTAGTAAAATCATCACTCCCTTTTTACACACGTGAGAGAAATCCAATGGCTTCTCTAAGTTCATACACTTGGAAGAGCCCTGATTAGAACTGTGACCAGTGCTGGACCCATTTGCACCCACAGTGAATCTCTAGACTCTGAGTATCAGTAAATATACAGATTAGACTATGGAAGAAGCAGGCAATGCTCCATTATTCTATAGGCAGTCACAATTCTTTCTTTTTCAGTACTGGGGTTTGAAGCCAGGGCCTTGTCCATGCTAAGCAAGACTGTACTACCGACCTAAGTCCCCAATGGTTTTTTTGTTTTGTTTTGTTTTTTGTTTTTTTTTTAGTTTGAGACAGGCTGTCATTAATTTGCCCAAATGATCCTCCTGCCTCGGCCTCCTGAGTAGCTGGGATTATAGGCATGCAGCACAGGCCCCACCCTGAAAAGTTTTACCTACACAGAAACGTGACCCTAACCTTGTAGCAAGAGTTCTCCTGGCCAAGTAGGCTAGATAAGAACACTGCAAACGGGACAGTGAAACCCAGTGAAGAATCAGAGGGATTCTGTAGCTAACTGAAATGTTCTGTTTTGTTGTTTTTAAAATTATTTCAGAGTTGAACAAATCATGCATCTCTGTGTCCCACAAAATCCTATACCACACCTAACTTGATTTTGTTTATTTTTTTAATGCAGTATACATTTTGGGTATTTGCAATATAGCTGGTGCAACAGGCAAGACAAATGAAGGGAGACTCCTCAAGGGGCTGCTGATGCAATTACAGAAAGCTTCCTCAAGGGGTGATTTTTCTATGAGTGTGACCAGTCTGATGGACTGTCCATGAAGACAGCCAATCTTCAAAATGGGCAGTGGTGATATGTCATGTTGACCTCTTTAATATATCTTTGTATATTAGGCATGTGCAGGAGGGAGTGAAGAATAAAAATAGATCAGGGCTTTTGGAGGAATACGAATGAAGAAGATAAGGTTTGGTGACTGGGGAATTAAACAGTGTGATTCAGGCCATCAGTACAAATGAGGTCACCCAACATCAAAACCAGAATCTCATAGATGACAACCTTCTCACCCCACTCTCTTCCCTTGAGAATTCCTATCCTGTTAGTTACTCCTAGCCCTCCACACCCTAGGTGTTTGGAAGTCCAAAATAAACCTTCAAAATACTCTCCTGAATGAGAAGAAACAACTAGCTGCCACTTCAGGCTGTGTTGCAGGCTCCACTGACCACTACTGGCTGGAGCTACACATCTCCACAGGCTGTCGGTCCCAGAGTAACTATATCTTTCTCTTTCCGTACAGCTCCTTCCTTGCCCAGGTCACATACAGAGTCAGGTAGCTGGTTCAGGACACTTTTAGGTACCAGTTGCCATGCTGGTAAAACCACTCCCTTCCGAGTCACTGGTCTTATTGCTGTTTATACTAGACCCTAAGATTCTTCATAAAGTTTTTCTTGCTTGTTGTTGTTGTTGTTGTTTTGTGTGTGTGTGTGTGTGTGTGTGTGTGTGTGTGTGTGTGTGTCATACTCCAGATCAAACCCAGGGCCTACTGCATGCTAGGCAAGTGCTATACCACTGAGCTATAGCCCCAGCCTCAGCAAAGAATTTTCTCTTTCTCCTCAGGAAGCTCCAGTCCCTCCTGACAACTTTGTTTCCATCTGACTCTTCTCCTGTTCTGTATATATGTCTGAATAACTGAATTCAAACCTCTACCTACCTTCTTCTACCAGAAGACCCCTTAGACTTCCTGTAAATGCCTAGAAGGAAGGCATACCTATTTCTGTCTGGCAGGTTTATTTGATTTTCAGCTACACCAGAGTTGCAGTACACAAATTTCTCAGTGAAGACAAATTAATCAATGAAGACACAGGTAAACAACAGAGAAGAGTCAAAGACCATTGTAATCAGTACCCTGAGGTTAAAATGAGATGTGTCTGTTGCCTTCGCTGAACTCACAGCTGTGTGTATCTTGTGGCTGCAAAATGAATTTGAAACTCTGAATTAAGCAAGACCATGGATATGATATGATTTTTATCTATGTTTTTATCTTCTAAAGTTATAGCATTATTTTACCTGGAATTTCCCTTGCTTATTTTAATTAAAAAAAGAGATACTTCAAGTAAGTAGTCACTTTAGGAAAGAAAGAAGGAAAGAAAGAGGAGAGAGAGAGAGAGAGAGAGAGAAAGAGGAAGAAAAATAAGGAAAGAAATAAATACAGAGAGAGAGAAAGAAATATCCCTTCTTTTTGATCTATACATCTCAAACTGAAAATGCATATTTTTTTTAAAATGCCCAAACCCATCCAACACCAACTAAATCAGTGTCTCTTCAGATTGGGACTGGGTCCTTTCCTCTCTGTTTTTAAAAGCTTCCCTAGGAAATTTGAAACTATATCAAAGTTGAGAATGACTGTCCTTGGGGAAGCACCAAGAAAGGGGACATTCACAGATTTGCTTTGCCTCCATCTTTGAAAAGTCAGACTCTCTTAAGTAATGTCAAAGAAGATCAGCCCACATCAGTTATTGTAGTAGAGAAAAATCATCAGGGGGAACATTTTCTTCCTTCCAATGGCTGAGTAAGGATTCTTGTAAAAACAGCTAATGTAATTAAGAACAAAACCTTTCCTAAGTAAAACGATATGTGCATTATTATTATGACTCAGGATACTCAGATAATAAGGTAGTAACACTTTTGTTGACATTTAACTACATTAAAAAGAAAACTTGTTGAACCAGAAATGTCAGTGGGTGAGAGGTTTTTTAAAAAAACTAACTTTGGCAGGTATTTTCTTCATAAAACTGCCTCTTTCCTAGGAGATAATTTTCAATTTATTTGACCCTATTTATAAGCATGTTTGATTCCATCATCACCCTCAGGTCAACAAAGCAGGAAAAAAAGGTTAAAATTCTGTACAGGGGTCAAGAAGACCTTTAAATCAGCAACTTAAAACCACAAGCTTGCAAAATATGGTATCTGAAGTTGCTCTTTGGGAATGTATAAGTAATAGGGATTTGAAATGAAAATGAAAACAAGAGAAGCTGTGGTGGATATGCATTCTCCTACCCAACATCCATATTAACATGAAATATCAAATTCAAAGAACTCAATGGACCCCAATAAATAGTCATTTCCTCTCTTTCCTTAGAGTCTCATAACACATCTTTGAAGCAATTTTGATAGTCTAAATTTTATTTACCAATAACAAACTTTAAAAATAACTTTGTAAAAAACCCAAATGGGATATAATTTCCAGAAGTGTTTCATTTATTGAATACTTACTGATGCTGCATCGAGAAAGGGGAATCATGTGATAACTCTGTGTTTTAAAGGGTTGTTGCTGATATAATAGACTTACTTTTTGAAATAGAAACATTACTGTTACAGGGCTCTGATGTTGGCTGCAAGAAACACATTTACTCCAATAAAAATGGCCCCTTGTTACTTCTCTAAATGCACGCTCTGTTGTGTGGAATAAGGCATTTTTGAAAGGCAGTCCGTGTCTTGAAGAGTTGTTTTTAAAATAGTGTCAGGCTATACTGGACAGACAAGCATTGATTCTGGAGATGCTATGACTTGAGAAAAATGTATGCAAATGGAAGCTTACCAGCAGAGGTCCGAGTTCAGAAGGGCAAGGCTGGTGTGCCTGTTCGAGAAGACAAGTTAGATGTTTGTGGTATGCCACAAGGAACTTTGGGAAGAATGGCCCTGTGTCCAGTCATGTCTCTGCCCTATTCAGAATCCTTTACTGGGTTTCCCTTCTCACCATGTGTAGGGAAAAGATATCATTAGTCCCTACAAGATCTGAAGATCTGCCTACAAGATAACCTGAACAAGCATACACACACACACACACACACACACACACACACACAAAACCTCTCCTACCATGGCATCAACTGAGCTCCCTGTTTCTGTCCTCCAGCCACAACTGCATTCTCAGAGTGCACCAAGTACTTCTTGTCCACCTCAGAGTCTTTACTGTTCCCATCCCCTCGGTTCCCCTTTATCTCCTTTATCTGGGCTAGTTTTTCTTCATAGCTCTTACCACTTTGGTCACACTGCTCAGTTTTCTTGTGTTTTTGTTTATGTCTGTCTGCCCATGCTAGAATTTAAGCATTATGAAAGCAGATACCTTTTTAGTTTCATATACTGCTGAATTCTCAGCACCTCAAACTGTGTCTGGCACACAGTAAATGCTTAAGAAATGTTGAATTTAAAAAAGAGACTTTTCATCCTACCCGTTGTCTGAATGTCAGTGTCTGGTCTCACTTTAGGTCAATTGTTTATCCAAGGTAACATCATCTATGTGTTGCATCTAAAGATAGGTAGCTTAAGGCTAAGTAAACTATATCTTCTCCAGTCCATCTATAAAATTGTGTTCTCCTGTTTCCCTGCTCCTACCCTGGGCCACAGGGTAGCTGAGGTTACTTAGTGACTAAGGATTGGGAAGAAAATTCTCTGCGGATAAAAATGTTGAGCCTGTGCCCCTTCAGGAGTCCTTCCCTTGACAAAAATGAGCTCTGCCTTGTGCCCTCAGAGCAGCAGTGTGTGCCAGCCCCAGCAAATCATTCAGCACACAGTGACACTAGTTACACATGTTGTCGCTGTACTGCAAGGCTTCTGCAGAACTAATGTCCTAACAGCAAGGTTCGGGTAGTGCCAGGAAGAGCCAATCTTGGACAAAAGCAAAGTAAGTTGCCCTTCCTGCTCCCTAGGGATGAGATTTCTGAAGAAGAATCACTGTTTTTGCAGCTTATTGAGCTCAAGTTCTGTGAGAAGGAAAATTAGGTGATTACTAGTCACTGACACTTTTCTTTGAGTGAATTTTCAATCTTCTTTTGAAAGAGTTTGGGGAGGGAAAGGAGAGTAGAACTAGGAGTCTGGGTGACTAAAGAGCCAACAACCAATTTCTAGATTGTGCCGGTGCTAAACACAAAGGCAGGTAGCCAGCTCTGCCCTTGGTGACTCCCAGGGTAAAGCAGCACCCAGCACAAACTAACAGCATCAGCTTTGTAGTCAGACAGACTTTGGTTCAAATCCTGGCTTTGTCGATTTCTAGCTGCATGACTGTCATCAAAGTATCTAAATTCCCCATGTTTCCTCATCCATAAAATGAGAATAATACCTACCACCTGTGATTATTATAAGGATTAAGTGACACCTTTTATGTTAAGCACTTACAACAGTTTTTGGCACATAAAAAGTTCACAGTCGGTGATAACTCCCCATAACCAGGGGATCATTCTTTATATGCATACTGGAAAGTTATGTAATGAATCATGATTTTTCTTACTAGAGTTTGCACTGTCACCCAAGGAACTTTAGGAAGCAAGCAGCTGACCTAAGTCAAGGCTCTTTGCTCATCTTCTTTCCTGTCTTTCCTGTGTGTGCGCATGTGCATGTATGTGTGTGGGTGTGAGAGAGAGACACAGAGAGTACTGTGTATAAGGACTGATTCAGAAGATTTTTTTTTTTTTAAGCCCACATACTTTGCCCTGCTGTGCCATGAGAACTAATATCAATTGCTGTCCTGGGTGCATTATAAGAACCTCTCTTTCTTTATCTTGGCTGTGGAATAAATATTTGATAAAACCAGGGCAATGTTCTTGGTAACTTTTTGTGGAGCATTTTTTTAATGTGATTAAGCATTTTTAAATCTGCCAGGCATGTATTCAGAACATTTTTTCCAAATTGTTTTTTAAAAATCAGATTCTTTAGGTTGTAGAAATAAGCTATTTCCTGTCCACTTTGACACAAAACATTCCTTCTAGTTTCTTAAGAATACAGTCCCTTGTTGAGATGTTGGCTTCTTGGTTTAAGGCATGAATTCTAATCATTTCTAGACTTTCAACTTTTATTCTACATTTAGAATTCAAGTTAAGTGACAAACCATGATCAAGTGTGTAAAATATGAAACTCCTAGATGAAAAGTAAAAAAAAATCAGCTGTTTTTAAGATAATAATAACAATAATATTTAAAATTAAGTGAAGATTTATTCTGTACTGGGCACTGTTCCAACACTTTACATTGTTAATTCATTTAATCCTTACGACAATTTTTTTAGGAAGTTACTATTATCTTCCACATGTTACAGCACATGGAAATGGATGGATGCTAATTACCTGCACAAAATCATGAAGGTAGTAATTATGTTGTACAATCTGGATAGATTTTTTTTCATAAATATGATAGTGAATTTTATTATTATGTATGAAAAAGGAAACTGAACTTAATAAAGCCAGAAATTTACCAACAGATTAGAAAGAGAGGACTTGACTTAGAGGCATCTTGAATCATAAGGTTTGTTTCTTATTCTATATATGCTATGCAACCTTTTTTTTTTCTTTTCTTTTCTTTTTCTTTTTTTTTTTTTTTTTTTTTTTTTTGGTACCAAGGAATGAACTCAGAGGCACTCGACCACTGAGCCACATCCCCAGCCCTATTTTGTATTTTATTTAGAGACAGGATCTCACTAAGTTGCTTAGTGCCTCCCTTTTGCTGAGACAGTCTTTGAACTTGAGATCCTCCTGCCTCAGCCTCCCGAGAAGATAGGATTACAGGCCTGTTCTGCTGCAACCAGCTATGCAACTATTTATAACATTCAAACAAGCCATCAGAATAATTTACATTTCATCAAAGGTTTCCTCCCATAATATTTGAAGGAACATTAGAAATTCTATTGTCTAATCAACACTTTCTACAGTAGAACTGATCCCGGTACAAATTATTTTATAGAGTAGATCTGAGCAGTGGTTACCCAGTTTATGGGCCCCTCTATCTGTCCAGGAACACAGATGGTCTATTCCTGAATTATCCTGCTGGTTAAAAGTTTCTTATATTAAACTGCTATTCCTGATTTTATATTTTTTTCATAATGGGAATTATTGCCATTCGTAGGAATTTTAATACTAACCTAACACTACAGAATCATTCATCTTTAGGAAAAAAGAGTTAGAAGATTCTATATAACAGTATCCCAAAGCTAGCCAGTCATGAGCCTTGGAACCTTTAGGTAGAAGATAAACTGGCCACCCTTAGTTTATTACAGACAATGAACTCATCTTGCTTTCTAAGATCACAGATAGCAACTGAGAAGAACCCAGACTCCTAGTTGACCTCTAGTCCAGCAGATGTTGTATCAACAGGAAAAAAAAAAATAAGGAAAATTGGGACTAGATTTGGGTATAGAGTTTAGAGACATTTATTGGAATTATGAATAGAATTGTGATTAGGATTAGTTCTAATCACAGAAACTCAAATCAAATATAATCAGAGAGTTGTAAACTGGGAGAAACCAATATATTCACCAGGTTTTACCTTTTTTTTCAATGAGCTTTTGTTATGTAGCTATTTAAGAAACATTGTGGCTCCACAGAAAGCCATAGGCTTTGGAGTGAGCAGTGTTGGGCCCAGATTCAGGCATTTCAAGTAACTTGGATAAATAACAACCTCTCTAAGAGTTTGTTTCCTTGTCTATAAATAGGAGTGATAATAGCTACAGGTAATAATGACATCACTGTGATGATTTCATGACATGATGTACAGCAAGTAGTTAGCATACTCTTTGGCACATAATTAGCACCCAGACCATGGTAGCTATTATCATAGTAACTATTCATTCACTTACATCAAAAATGAAACTTTCTGAGTTCTCATGTAATAGAATCATACATATACACTTCATTCCTTGGGCACTATAGGTACAGTTATTTCCCAGAACTTGCAAACTAGCTGGGAAAAAAATATTCTAAACAAATAATAAAAGTAAAGAATGATTTATGAGATGGGAACATAGAAAGTACAGGAATGCATAATGTTGTGTGGGGGTAAAGAAGGGGTCCCGGGACAAGATTATGAGCCCTAAGGGACGTCAGCAACGGAGAACCAAGGGGGTAGCGATGGGTGGACGGCATGTCCCAAGCAAGGCAACAGCACACAAAAAGCCAAGAAGTGGAAGAGAGGAATGTGCTGGGAAAGGTAGGATCAATGAAGTGCCAGAAAGATTGACAGAGGGGTGGGCTCAGAGTGGGACCCCATTTAAGGACTTTGCGTAAGTGTGATCCACGCTAATGAGGTTTATGGGGGTTGTATCCTAAAGTCAGTGGGAAGCCACCGACAGGCTTTCACCAGGATGGAGATAGGGGTTGGCCACAAGATCATACTTGGCTTCAATACAATAGAGACAGTAAGACACTGTCCTTTGTCACAAGTCAGTTACAGTCTCAAGGTGGGAGAAGTTGAAGGGGAAGAAAGGGTCACTAAAATAAGCACATAGTTAAGGAAGTCCCAGGATGAAAAATGCTCTTAGGCACGAAGTTCTAGGAGAGATTTATAAAAAGGAAGCCAACCCACCTAGTTGGGGTGGCCTTCAAGACAGACCTTTCAAACAGCTACTCTGAGGATGAAGAGAGTGGGTGACAGTGAAGGGCACTTGCTTTCCTGAATACTCTTAAGAAGGAAAATTAGCTGGCATACTCTTAAAATATTCCCAAGTTATGTTAACTGGATTCTACATTTCCCTTCTTTCTCTCACTCCATATTTCAGAATCCCTTTGAGGGAAAACTCTGCCACCCTATTGTAGCCCCTATAATCCATGTTCTGTAAATGTCAAATTATTACCATGTGTTCCACCCTCCTCCCTTCTTCCAAGGTTATTTCCAGCTGGATGCCTGTGTAAGCTTATAGCTTTGCAGAGTACTTCCTCTACGCCCCCTCCCGCTGTGAACTTTTTACCTGTGCTTCACTGCAGTGTCCACATGCTTATGGAAAAGTTGAAACACTACAGGAAACACTACATCATCCCACTGGCATTACCAATGAAGTTGCCCGTTGTCTGGGGAATGTGAGGTTCAGCCATTTATTATTAGCCTGCATCACAGTGGTAGCAACTTTGTTTCCTCTAGGTCATTCTATGTAACAAAAACACAGGCAAGAAAAGTGCCCTACTTCAACTCCTAACTTTTTACTAATTTTATCTTCATTTATTAAATTTGTGTAAAGAAATGATATCAAAGCTGGAAAATCTTTTAAGAAATGTAATCACCAAAATAGTTTTCTTTCCAATAAAACTTTTCCTTCACATGATGCCCAAAGTGGAACTTTTCTCTCACAGTGGGATGATTTCTTATTTTGTTATGAGGCTTGTGCTCAGTGAAGTGCTGGGCTGAACACAGCATTCACATTAATCATCTGATTCACCTTACTTGGAACATAGCAGGTTTTCAGTAAATGAGTCCCACGCTGCTTTGAAGAGTCCTCTGTTCCCTGAGGTTAACTAACCCGTCAGGTCGCACTTCGGGCGTGTTGCTTTCCGTTAATGTTATTGTTACCATAGGTGATGGGTTAGTCAATCAGAAAGTGTTCCTGGCTGTACTTATGAGGGTCAGACTGCTCTGAGTGACGGGAACGCCACTAAACTAAGACGAAGGCTGTTGCTCATTCAGAATTACTAGAAAAATAGGGCAAAATGAGTTCTTTATATTACATTTATATGTTTGGAGTATAATTATATTAAATAGAATTAATTTGAGATACTCTGTTCTACCAGAAAAATTAAGAAGGAGGGGAATGAAAGGAGGGAAGAAGGAAAAAAGAAAAAAAAAAAAAAAAGGAAGGAAAGAAGTAAAGTTTTGTTTGAAGTAGAAATTTCTTACCTGAACATTTTCTTTTGAAATTCTGAATTGCAGACTTTCAAAACCTTTCATCTGGGAAGAAATCGTCTTGTGCTGTAGAACTTGTGCATCCTCTAGTCTTTATGCAATGGCTTCCTGATGTCAAAACTGGACTGGTGGTAGACACCCATATGCCAAGGAAACAGATCTGGTTTTCAGATTTTCTCTCTATCTGAACAATAGGTGCACTTAGTAAGGGAACTGTATTTACCTTTTCAAACTTGTTTCCCACCTTTATGTTTTCCTTTCCTAAGAAATTATTTAGAGAAAGGAACCTGGTTTGCATGGCCTGTCTGCCTTGAGCTCATTTAAAAACAGTATTCAGAAGATGCTCTCTGCCCTTCATCCAAAGGTTGAAATTGTACCATCTCTTCATCCAAAAAATCTAGAGAGGAAGAATAATCCAAGTAGACAACATCTTACAATCAAAGAATAGCTATCATTGCTTAAACTGAATCCAGAGGATTTCTAAATGAATCCCTAGGTGAACATTTTCTTGGGAATTAGACAATCTTCAGATGAGTTCCTTAAGGAGAAATTATAGAGCAAATACTTATTGTTTCAAAATCACCAGCTACATGGGACTCAGTTGCCTCTTTGTTTCAGTTTCTTTCATCAATGTGTCTGTATGTATTTCAGAGTCAGAATAATTTGGGGAATTAAGAGGCTTGATTTAAGGTCCAGTTTCTTGTCAAACCCCCAAATCACTGAACCTCAAGGTTTCTCAATTTCTCCCTTCATGACACTGAAGAATGTTGCTTTTTTGTCTCATGAAAAACAAATTACATTTTTCAGTAAACACAGTTGTATGATCCATAGAGCTACTGCTTTGTCACTGTTGTGAAAGAAATAATTCTTTTAGATCCCAGCCACAAGACTACCATCCAGTAAACTAAAACTTAGCAGTGATTTTAAGGAGATTTTTATTGCCAAAGAGCCCTAATTTTCTCTCAGGGTATAGTAACATCAAACTTGGCACTTTGGTCTTCAGAAAGAGGGCCTCAGCTTTAACAAATTATAGTACATTTGTGCTCATGGAAGAGGTTTAAGACCAAGGGATTTTCGCTTAAATTTCTGTTTTATTTTTATTAGGTGTCTTCCTTTAGATGAGAGGTCTTTACATGGGCATTGTTTCTAATTGAAATGTCATAAAATGATTATGTGAGTGATTTTGTACTGGGCAATAATATAAATAGTGATATTTCCTTTAAAAAAAATTCAGGACATAGGGTCTGAAAAGTCCAGATCTGTGGACAGAGACACCAGGACAAAAAAAAAAAAATGTATAAATGGAGAAAGTCATGTTACAAAGCATAAGAATAAGTTCCAAATCATTTGGATTCTATTCGGTATATCAGAAGCATCACCGGTTCATTGCAGTGTAAAGTTTACTAACTTTTTCCAAGATTTCCACTGCATGTTTTGTCTACTTATAACTGTGCCTGGAAATTTAGTCATATATTTATTTAGTCATTGCATTTATAAAAGTGGCCATTGTTATGATGGAATAATTTACAAAACTATTTTAAAACTTCACATAAAGTTCTTACCTACTTTACCACATCAGCTCTTGGCTTCCACCTGCTGAATACAACATGGGAGGCACATTCATTCCTTCATACCTTAGTCTGTGCTGTTCCCTCTGTTGAAGTGCTCTTCCTCATTCCTCCTGGTTTTACTCAATCCACAAAACCAAGTTCATCAATCATCTTCTCCTTCAGCGCTCAAAGGTGATGCTTCCCTAGCACCTTTCAGTATATTTCTGTTTTAGCACTTAACATACTGATTGAGTTGTTTGCTTATAATCCTGCCTCTTCCATGGGATTACTAGATGCTCAAAGACAAGGGCCACGTTTTTTTAAAAAAGTTATTTCTTTTTTTAAATTGGTTCTTTTTAATACATAATAGTAGGATTAATTTTGACATAACTATAAAGGCATGGAATATAATTTGCTCAAATTCAGTTCCCAGTACTTCTCCTTTCCCTCCCCTTCTTCATCCCCCTTTCCCTTTCCTCTAAGCTACTGATCATTCTGCTATTTTCTTATAGTTGTTTTCTTAATTAGTGTCTTGTAGCTGTATGTGATGATGAGATTCACTGTGGTGCATTCATATATGTATGTAGCAAAGATAGGTTAGATTTCTTCCACTTTCTTTCCCAAGTCCATCCCTATTCCCTTCCCTTCATTCCCCTTTGTCTGCTGTACTGATCTTTCTTCTATTTTTTATCCACCTCCTCTTATTTTGGATTAGCTTCAACATATTAGAGAAAACATTTGACCTTTGATTTTTGGGGATTGGCTTTTTTCACTTAGCAGGATACTCTCCAATTCCATTCAGAAAGTCAAGTCATTCCTCTTTATGACTGAGTAATAGTCTATTGTGTGTGTGTGTGTGTGTGTGTGTGTGTGTGTGTGTGTGTACACACACACACCACACGTTCTTTATCCATTCATCTTTTGAAGGGCTCCTAGGTTGGCTCCATAGCTTGACTACTGTGAATTGTGCTGCTGTAAACATTGATGTGGCTCTGTTGCCATAGTATGCTGATTTTAAATCCTTTTTAAATACCAAGGAGTGGGATAGTTGGGTCAAATGGTGGTTCCATCCCTAGTTTTTTGAGGAATCTCCATACTGTGTTCCAAAATGACTGCCCTCATTTGCAGTCCCACCAACCATGAATGAGTGCACTTTTTTCCCCACATCCTCACCCTTGCCAACATCTGTTGTTACTTGTGTTCTTGATAGTTGCTGTTCTGACTGGAGTGAGGTGAGATGTCACTGTAGTTTTGATTTGCATTTCTCTAGTTGTTAGAGGTGCTGAACATCTTGCATACATTTGTTGCCCATTTGTATTTCATCTTTTGAGAAGTGTCTGTTTAGTCCTTTTGCTATTCATTAATTGGGTTGTTTGATTTTTGGTGTTTTTTGAGTTCTTTGTATATCCCAGGTATTAATGCCCTTTCTGAGAAGCAGGTGGCAGAGGTTTTCTCCCATTATTTTTTCTTCACACTCTGTTCCTTTGCTGCAAAGAGGCTTTTTAATTTGATGCCTTCCCATTTATTGATTTCTGATATTATTTCTTGCACTTTAGGAGTCTTATCAAGGAAGTTGGATCCTGAACTGACACCTTGGAATGCTGGGCCTACATTTTCTCCTAGCAGGTGCAGGGATTCCGGTCTTTGATCCACTTTGAGTTGACTTTTGTGCAGGGTGAGAGATGGGGTTCAATTTCATTCTGCTACATTTGGATTACCAGTTTTACCATAACCATCTATTTAAAAAGCTCTTTTCTCCAATGTTCATTTTTGGTATATTTGTCTAATGTCAGATAACTGTATGTGGATTTGTCTCTGTGAAAGTACCACTTTTTGTCCATCTTTAAGTCCTTAGTCACTAGGAAAACGTCTGCCCCTTGACCATCTCCCAATAAATGTTTTTGGAATAAATGAAGCAGGGTAGTATTATCTAATTCTTTGTTTTTACATAATAGAATCTTTTTGTTTTCCTCAACATTACAATTCATGTATAAGGCACATGCAGAGAACATGGAAGTAGGAACTTAAAAAATCTGAATCAAGATCTGCAGATTGACAAGGGATGAGCTAAAAAATAATCAGTTTTTTCCTTAACCTTATGTCTTATTCACTCATCTATGACCATGCAACTTTCATCTTATAACAGGCATAGACTTGTAGTGATTAAGGACTTCCATTATCTATTTTAGTCACAGTTCTGCAAAGTTGCCATCTTGAGTATGTGAAGTCTGTGACAAAGAGAGTCAAGCCAAGAGTCACAGTTCCTTACTAACTTACTCTAGGTGAATGGCCTAAACTGTGTGTTACGTTCCTCCCATAAAATAAGATAGTATTATCCACTTCTCAGAATCATTGTAGGGATGCATGGAATCCTGTTATATGAAGGTCATGGCTCAGGATTTGATAGTGGTTTGCACTATCAGGTGAAACTGGGATTGTTGGACTTTAGCTTTCTGGGACAGGAGATGAATTCTGGCAGGCTGTAATAGAAAGAACTGGGTTCTACTTAAACAGGATACCTCAAAGAGGCAATCTAACACTTGTTAAAAAACCACTTGGACTTAAACATCCCTGTCATTGATTTCTGCTCTGGGGATAGGATGAAAGGTCAATTGACTGAAGCTAACTACAGCACTGCCCAGCTTGCCCAGCAGACTTGGCATCCCCAGCCCTCCCTACATCATCCTATGTTTGGAAGTAATCAGAAGAAAATAGTGTGGAATGTTGGTCCTCCAATCTACTCACTAAAGCCATGGATACTATATCTCAGACTCTTTGAAAGCCTTACTGACTTAAGTCATTGAAGACATAATTTTTAATGAATGTTCTGATATGATTTTTTTTTTTGCCTTGAAAATTAGGAGAGAGAGTGTGAAAGGACTGCTGGAAGGAAACTTAACTTGCATAAGTGTTAACTGCCTGCTAAAGGAGACCTGAAAAATCAGACTCAGGACTGTATCACTGTCCTGTATGCTAATAGATGTTCCTAAGGGATCACTCTTGGTCATGTGTTTTAAAAAGCTTAATTCTTTTCAGTGCCTTTTGTTTCCAAAGGCAGGGAAGTATGAAACACACTTTAAGGAAGATTTCTTTTCAAAAGTTTTGGTTTCAGTGGTCTGCAGAGTTTACTTATATGGAACACCTCGTTCTCTGCCAAAACTAAATAAATGAAGTGTTACTGTATTTAGAAAATAAGGCAAGTGGAACATTTGTTGTAATAATGTGAATCTTTTTTAAAAAATAGTTGTTAAGAACAAATATGAAGCTAGTGTACTTTTAAAAAGATTATTCAGGAGCAAACTCAACCATAATGGGAGCATCTTAAGGAACAGCAGCATTTTATTTTAGTTTAGTTTAGTTTAGTTTATTTAGCAGGTGTAGATCAGAACTTGGCACTCAGAAGTTATTAGTTTTTAGATGGAGAGATATTTGGATGGATGGATAATGGATGGATAGTTGGATGGACAGATGTCAGAGAGATGGATGGATAGATAATGAAGTTACTTTGGCTTAAGTTACACCTAGGAGAAATTTAAGGGAGAAAGAGGACTATGCAAAGGTATCAATTCCAAATCAGAAGCAAATAACTCCTAGAAATCAAAAGACAAAAATTAAATGTGAGAGAGAGAGAGAATAAAGAAGGAGAAAAACAAAGGATACAAGGCAGTAGGAAGATGCTGAGACCATGATAATCATGGACATATACATAACTCTGGTATGTAAGTTTAAAAAATGAGTTCTAGCCCTGTTTCTACTATTGTCCACCTGGGTGATTTGAGGAAAATCCTTTATACTTCTGGGTTTCATTTCCCTTATATGAAGACTATGGAAGCTGGGCTAGATAATTCTATGAAGTCCCTCCCAATTCCAACAGCCTATGATTTTACAGGGAAAAATATCAGTGTATATATCAATATACCAAACAGCATATTTTCTTTCAAGGATATTGGTATTCTTGGACTACAGTGAGTATCCTTTTTGCTTTGTCTAAAGAGGATAGTATGCAGTCAAAATGGTTTGTCCACATTTCTTTCTTTCTTCCTTTTTTTTTTTTTTTTTTTTTTTTTTTTGAATGAAAAGATTTGTGCCTCCCACATGTAGGGCTTGGCATATTGTGAATGGTAGCCTACACATACGCAAATGAGAACTGGGAAGATAATTAAATCTGAGGTGGAAATAGAGTAGACTTGTGAATGAACAAAGAAAGTGTGTTTCTCTAGAAGCCAAGATGTCAAAGATATATTTTATTGGTACTGTACACTTTTAGCTTTCATGTAAATCAGTATTCAGCTGCTTTAACTGTTCAAGCTCTGCATTTCTGAAGAATCCACTGGGTATATTAACTGTGACCCAGGCAGGATATGTCAAGCATTTTAAAATTCCAAACTTAAGGAGATCCATGGACATACATGATGCTATACATAAAGAATCAAATAGTCAAAATACAATTTGTTTTCTAGATAAAATAACAAAACAGATTCATCTCTAGGACTTTGACTTCCATTCCTGGACTTCTGTTTATTTTCCTCAGAAAATAGCCATGGAACCTAATGGAGGAAGTGTAACTCGAAGGATTCTAAAATGTTTCTGCATCACATACCTTTTCAATGGCTACATTTTGGCTAACTAGCAGCAGACCCTGCCACTATTCAAGTTCTGACTGTCCTTAGAACTCACATGAGTGTTACAAGGCTGCCCTGTGGCTTCAGGGATACCCATTGTAGCAAATTCAGGCTGAAAGTGAACCCAAAGAGTCATTTGGGTCAATCCTCTATATTACCTAGATGAAAATTGAAGTCCAGAGAGGAAAAGTGATTTACACAAAGTAACAGCAAGTTACACCACAAGTCTCTTTTCAGAGCCACATTTATCCTTGACAAATAATATAGAACAAGGAAACCAGACCCTTAAAAAAAAAAAAAAAAGGTTATAATGCTGTTACTTTTTTTCAAATGAGCCATTGTTCACCTTTTCACTTTGTTGCTTTTGTCTTGTCAGCTTCTTGTAGAAAGATGACTTACTGCATGGAAATTCAACTTGGCATTTTCTTTAGACAAAGTGATCTTTTAAATGTAGCCAACATTTCTTTTGGAGTATGACTCCATTTCACATAACACGTCCTAAGATTGATGTTTACTAAGTTGGTTGTTTAAATCATGTTCAGCGCTTGGTTACATGGGCTGCTTCTTTGTCTCTGTCTCTCCCTCTCTCTCCTTTTTCTTTGTGCTTGACACAAAAGGATGGGGGCCCCAGGATCATCTGGAAATGGATCAGTGTATTCATGTGTGAGCTTTACAAAGCACTGGAGCAAAGGTGTCATTAAACGTTAGAAGTCATTCAATCACATCCATCTCTTCATACAAAGTAAAGAGGAAAAAGACTCTGTGTGGTAACTGTCCATAAAGCTTTGTGTATTCATTTATTTCTTACTCCTTGAGAAGCTGGCAACTCCTCCCTTTCCCTTAGAGGAGAAAATTTGAAATTTAGCTTTGTTTTTCTGAATCTGTCACTAATATTCAGCTTCTGTTTAGTGCTGAAAATAACTAAAGTAATAGATTTTTAAAGAAAGCTTCTGGATTTAATTCTGATTGTGTTTTTCTTTCAAATTATTGAGGTTTTTCCACAGTATCCACAATGTGCATGGCTACAGGAAGGAATGACTCTTACCAGAAAAGGGGAAGTTGGTTATCTCCCCTTAATTGTGTTTCCAGCAGCCCTTTCTAGGTATTAAATGTAGAATTCAATTGAGAGAGGCTTCAATGTATCAGTACCCTGTTTGTCCTGAAATGTAAATGCAATTTATGAATTTTGAAGCAGATGCCACCTGCTGGATAGTTAAGATACCGTATCCAAAGTTAATATGAACAGAAAGCATAGAACAGTATTAATTTAATGAGTGAACTGATTACTAATTTAAATATAGACTAATCCCCAGACCCCAGGTAGAGTTACAGCCTCCCTAACTAACTGTCTACAGTGTAAATATTTAAAATTTACTTTTTCTTAGAATAAAGATATCCTTCCTATACATGTGCAGTACTAGGTCCCTAAACTCTTCATTTGGTTTGCAATCATAAGAACAAATGCAAAATAAGTGCTCATCTTCTGAGAAATGGTAATCTTGCAAATATGCATTTGGGAGACCCCAAAATTAAAAACAGAAGTCTTATAAGAGAAAATGAAAAGAGTGAAAGTGATGAAATAGGGGTTACATAGGAATAAAGTGTAAGTATATAAAATTAGAACCACATGTAAGACATAAATACAGGCTAAACAGCTCATTCTTTTTCTGAGGGACCTTTTTAACAGAATTGATCTCTACTTAACACCCACCCACACTCCCTACACTGCTTCCTCATTAGAAGACCCATGGATAAAGTGGACCCTCCTTAAACCCCCTTTAGAAATTACATATTGCAGTCATATTCCACATGACTCCTGTTATTGCTGGAGCCCAGCCTTGGCTCTTCCTCTAACTTTCTGAACAAGTTGCTTCATATTTTGGAGACCCCATTTCTTCCTTTGTTAGATATTACTTGATGAATTTTACTATCCTAGTTGCTATTTAAAAATTAAGATAACAATAGTATATTCATAAACAGCATCCCTCAGAATATACCCATTTAAAGTTACAACTTGGAATTAGGGTTTTGACAAGCAAGAGTCTCTGGACACGATGCAATTTCTCCATATGCAGAAGCAATCCTACAAAATGAAAAATTTCAGAACTCCAATCTGTATCTGGCTGGGATGTCCTGTGGGGATTTTGCAGAGAGGAAGTTCTGAGAGATTCTTGCATTTCTATAAAATTGTTCCTCTTAAAAATCTTAATAGAATATAAAACAGTAAAACAAAGTCCCTAAATTTCTTCCTCAAAGAGCTCTTGAAATGAAGGCACCAAGTTGTCAGCTCCATCTCCATTTCTGAATTAAAAATACACATTGATGGCTAAGATGAGGGAAGGAGCAGACAAAATACCAAACAGATGAAGAGAGAGAGGAAAGATGTCCCAAACATATTAACTCTGTGTCCACATGACTTACTGGTATGTTAATGTCTCATATCAGCCACTGCTAATGAGAATGTTGCCCCTTATTTCCCTTTTAGTTTATAAATGGAGTAGCATTATGTAATCGCTCTAATGAGGTAATAGAAACATAAGTACACAGGAAAATTTGATAGGATTTTCTCCTAATTCATCCTTTGCTGTGTTGGCCACCTCCCCATTCCATTAGCCCTCCCTCTTCTTTGCAGACTCCCCTCCCCTCAAATTGGCCGAGTCTCCAATCCCAAAGGACATATCGTTGGCAATTATTTATAATAAGTCTCTCTCCCCTTGGCAGGATATAGAACAGCTGCTGGTCTATTCTCTGCCACAAAGACCAACTTCCTTCTTTTGCCCTGGATGATTGGAAGAAGGTTGGGGTGGAGCAATTTATAGTTGTGTTACAGCACCTCTGTTTTCTTTTATGTTTATTTATATTGCTTCCATTTCTGCCAGGGATTTCTGAGATAATCAAGATCACTCTGCTACAAAATTCTCATTTGAGCAGGCTCTGGTGGCAGTTGATGGTTTTTTCTTCACTCAGTCAGACATTTTAGGATTGCAGGCAAGAGGAAGTAGTCAACAGTCAACATTTCTTCTATGAGTGTTTGAGATTCAAGGTTCCTTTTTTTTTTTTTTTTGAACTCTTAAGTGTTCTGTGTTACATGAACAGTAAATGGCTTTGAGTTCCTCAGGGGAGGATATCTTGTGACTTTCTGTTCACAAAACTTAGCATGGTACCTACTCAATTAATGTGTGGTGAATGAATTGAGTGGGGTGTTACGTGGAGTCCAACATACAAGCACACATCTCCCCCAGGCCAGGGAAACCTTGCCTGCTGAGCTGGGACCTTCTTCTGAGATCTTTTATTTTAGATTTTTATGGCTTCCTAAAAATGCCTCATCATAGGCAAAAAAGTGAGGAGATCCAGTATTTCACAATTGAACCTCCAGCCAAAGCAATAAGAGAAGTATCAGAGACCAAGTCACCTTTGAAACTAGATGGGAGAGCATCTCTGTTTTTTCAGATATTAAAGGAAACTTGCAAAATAGGAAATTTGTCTAAGGCCCCAGAAACAAAGAAGATCCAAGTGGTTTGGACGCCAGATAACAATATGACATCAGACAAAATAAACTTCGATGGACAGAAAGGAATCACAGTCCAACATTATGTCTAGTGTTTGGAAATAAGATAGGTTGGCTGCTAGTCAAGACCATGTTTAGTAAAGACTGGGAAGGAGCATAATGGAATAGTTAAATTATCTGAGACGTTGGAGTGTGGCAAAGAGGAAACTGATTCCCACTCCCTGACTTATTTCCATATGTACGTAGTTTGTTGAGCATTAACAGTGGCTAATTTCCTCTGTAACCAAAACTGATTCCTTCTTGGAGGAGTTAAGAATTAGAGAGCTGACAATTCCTATGTGGTAGTTGTCTCCTTGTAAGGATCTTTAAGACACTGAAAGATTTCTTAGTATGTGTTTCTATATGTGTCCTGAATATCTTGATGGATCTGACTCCTCATATTTTCTCTGATATCTCCATAGCCCACCCAATGAGCACTTGGCAAATGTTCCTGACAAAAACAGAAAGAATGTATGTGATTGAAAAGAAGACTAGTTGCTAAAGCCACTAAGATGTCTTTCTGATAGTTTTCAGCAGTGTGGGCAGAAAGAAAAAATAGTAGCTATGGCTGATAGGTATTCATAGGATAGGCACAATCCTGACAACCATGTTTGTTTTATTTCATCTCATAATCCGGTTTCTAAAGAGAATCATTGAAATCATAAAAGGCCTAGTGTTTATTTCTGTCCAGTGAGAGCCAGGCCCTTCTGAACTGGAAAAGAAACTGCTCAAGTTGGGCAGAGTGTAACTCAAGTCATCTCTGGTGAATGGGAAAACAGGACTGAGACACAAATAGATCTAGGCAAACCTTAGTTCTTTTACACCCTTTGCTGGTTTCTGCTGATGCTTCTTGTAGTTGCTTGTTAACTCAAACAAACTGTGATTGGTGGGCACTCAAGCATTGTAGGACATGGGAAGTGGGGCAAGAGAGCCTTCATAGAAAACTGCCCATGAATCCCTTGGTGTGAACCCCTACCGAAGCGTACCACACAGTCCATACTGCACTACTTCAGGGTCTGAAGTCTGGAATGGGACTGCCTGAATCCAGATGCCTGAATTCAGAGGTATAACTTTGAGACAATTACTTTGTACCTCCATTTCTTAGTCTATAAAATGTGCATAATAATACCTACTACCCAGAATGCTTGTTAATGACTACCAGATGATGCATGTAAAGTGATTAACACAGTAGTCAATTATTGATCACTAATATTACTATTATTACTAATAATCAATACAACACCTATTTTCCTCCCACAAAATATGAGGGCTGATTGAAAGAAAGTTCCTTGAATTTTTTTCTCAAGCACAATCCTTGGCATATTTTATATTCCAAATAAGGACTGGATGGATGAATTGATGGATAGATGGATGGATGGACAGAGTAATGAATTTTAGTTTATGTTGATAAAACACTATGAAAGACCTCATTCGTTTCAGATGCCTTTACAGAAAGTTATGCCTCACATATAACCCGCCCCCCCCTCCCCAAATCACCATGACACTAAAGCAAACTACAGCATCCATCAGGGGAATTTCATGGGGACAAATAAATATTTAGATTTACAAGACTGTCACACATCACACTTAAAATCAGTCTACTCAGATGGATATAGTATAGAGACTCTAGGTTGCCTGCATGGCAGCATCAGGCATTCTTCTGCAAGCAGAGCCCTGCATGCTCAGGTGCCAGACGATGATGAGATACACATTGGACCATTCTTTGTTTGAGAAACTTATGTCCTACAGGAGTTCATAACTCTTATAAAACCACAAAGCATAGCTTGCGGGATCCTCTCCAGGAACCTGCTAGTTAAGAATTGCTGCATTCAGCAAGTCCAAAGCATGGCACCCCCATTAGATATTTACAGTTCACTTGTAGTTTCCCCCCGTCCAGATGCACTCTACCAATGGGGGGTGATTTCTACCATATGTAATGTTGCTTAGTAACACAGTTGACACATACCATCTTTATCTGTTTCCAGGGAAACG
This sequence comes from Sciurus carolinensis, assembly GCF_902686445.1. NCBI lineage: Eukaryota > Metazoa > Chordata > Mammalia > Rodentia > Sciuridae > Sciurus > Sciurus carolinensis. The sequence continues at coordinate 97,200,720 of NC_062223.1, read as the reverse complement.
AAGCTAAGAAGTTAACCAAAGGTCAGATTCTCATGCAAAAAGGGAAAGAGTTCTTGTTAACTCTGCCCACACCATCTAAATCATTACTTATAGCATAGCCTGAGAAACCATTTCAATGTCGCTGTGAAGAACTGATTCTTACATCTCATATCTACCACAAATAAATCCTCAAGTAGAATAATATAGGTATGGCCATTGGCCACTTTGTGCCCTCCCCTCAGTGACCAAGAGTCAGGGTCAGTGATCCTTCATACCATGACAGTCCTTCACATTAGTCTCCCATCAACAGTCCCATCCTTAAAATCCAAGATTAAGTGGCTCTCTGACCTACATACACATTTATAAACACAGAGGATTTCAGTGTCTATGGACCTGTGTTTTAAAAGATTAGCTGAGCTCTCTGTTCTTTCTGATCATCATGTGAGCTGCTTCCCTCTGCCACACTCTTTTGCCATAATGTTCAGCCTTACCTGGAGCCCCAGGGAATGAAGCTGGCTGTATATGGACTGAGACCCCTAAAACAAGTCTCACTAAGTAGCTGAGAATCTTCATAAATCACTGAGTTTGGCCTCCAACTTGAGATACACCTGCCTCAGCCTCCAGAGTCAGTGGAATTACAGTTCAATAGGACACACATCACCTTTCTCCCCTTGTGCTTGTATCATCTGCTGCTGCTCTAGGAGGATCCTGGGACTTACTAGGACATCTCCAGCCAAGTTGAGTAGGGTTTTACAAAAGTTATATTTAAATAATATCAACTTAACCTGATTCAGGGTGATGATAAACACTAGGCAGAGTGATTATGTAAGCTCCCAAAGGCTATTGTTATTTCCATATTTTTACCTGTTTCCAACAACTGAAACCGAGTAGACAATAAATCACTGAGAAGAGCAATTTTACAGTGAATCAAAGATGAAAAACTAGGCATGGAGTGCACTGAAAATACTTTTCAGTTGCCTTTTCTGTTTCATCTTCAAGAAAGACTTAGCATCACTAAAGACAGCTGTAATACCACAAAAATTGTATTCAACTTGATGTTCAAAAGACTGGGTTACAGATCTACTACTCCCTACTTGCGTGAACTTGATCAATTCACTGGTGATTCATGAGTGTCCTCTGCTTTTTGTATAAAATTTGGATGATATCAGTTGGAACTATATGGAATTGTCTGTATTTGACTATGAACTATATGAAAATATCTATAGTTGACCATTCTTTGATCTACAATGACATTATTTTCATATCACTCAATTTTATAGATTTTTGTCTCATTTCATTATTTTGTATAATAACCAGAAAGTATGAGGGAAGAAATTTGATAAAAATGCCATTTATCAATACTAAGTAGATATACTTGAATATATTTTACTGGTATTAAAGCAATATATCTGCATCATAAAAAATAAATAAATAAAACATTAGCTCAGCTGCATGCCTATGATCCCAGTGACTCTGGAGGCTGAGGTAGGAGGATCACAAGTTTAAGGCCAGCCTCAGCAACTTAGAGAGGTCCTAAGCAGCTTAGGGAGACCTTGTCTCAAAATAAAAACTAAAAAGGGCTGGAGGTGCGGCTCAGTGGTTCAGCACCCTTGGGTTTAATCCCCAGCACCAAAAAAAAAAAAAAAAAACCCAAAATTTACTCAGCCTCCCAGTCACACTTCTAAGGATCTTTTCAGTTTTGCCCTTTCTTATAGGGTTTTTGTGAGGATAAAACAAGACCAAAGAGGTAAAAAGTTGAAAAGATCCTAGCAAAAGATCTAAGGTAGTTTTATTGTTCCAGCAGAATATAAGTGAATCCCATACAGTTGAATAGGGTCCAATCTGCTTAAGTAAGAAGCACAGAGAAGTCCTTACTTTCCTGATTTAAATTATCCGTAATAATGCCTATCTTTTCTATTGGTAGTTAGAGAACTTTTGACCAATGAGAAACTAAAATGAGAACCACACATCATTTTGTCTTGTAAACATTCATGAGATGGAAGATACTTTGGTTAGTACCAACTTGCCTTAAAAAGAAGAAAGTATCACATTTATTTCCCTGCCTAAATGATAGTAATAGTTTCTATTTATTAAATTCTATGCTGTCAGAGACTGCAGTGTTTTACTTACATTGTCTTAATCATCAAGTCCTATTAACTCAAATTCTCAGCAGAAACCAAAGCTCAGAGAGTCCACACGATTAGCCTAGGTCCATGAAACTGTATGTGTACCTTCTGAATGCATAGCCAGGAGTTAGGTCAGGTACAGTGTTAGTCCAAACCTCATGTTCTGTGTTCTGTGATATCTTGATGGAGGTGGCTTGCATACTCTCTATTATTCTCATTAAGCTAATCAGTGGTTTTCCCGTTACCTTTAAAAATTGTACTTCCTTTTGTCAAAAAAAAATAAAAAATAAAAGACTTTATTGAAACAAAAGTGCTAAATTTAGATGAAAATATATGTGAAAAAAGGAAAAATTTCATTTTATTTGAATTTCTTTTCTCACCTCTATATTATTGCCTATTCTGAAATGCAATTTAGAATATCAATGACCAAGAAAATGGAATAAAGTACAAAAAGTAGTAAAGAAAATTAAGCATAGCCCACAGATTCTGAAGTCACCACACTGCAGTTTGTCCTGTCACAGACCTTTGAAAGGAAATAGTAATTACAAATCATTATCTACCTTGAAGATGTGCTAAATAGCATAAGAACAATTTCCAAATCAATAGAATCCTATTTGAGATATTAGATGCATCACTGGTTCATTATAGGGGAAAGTTTAATTGCTTTTCCAAAAAATTTCAGCTTATGTTTTGTCTACTTACAATGTTCTTGAACATGTATTCCTGCCAAGAAAAAAAAAATCAAACTAAATTCTTCCACTGTGGCTAGCACGTTCCTACTTTGTTCTGATTAATTCATAGATCTGTGCCATGAAAGAATTCGAAATTGGCAAGCAAAATTCTAAATTAGACAGTTTAATTATCAAATAAATGTTAAAACTTTCATAAGTGGTAGAGGGAAATGTAAAAATGTAGACATGTCGGCATTTGAAACCTATAAATGGATATTTTCTTGTAGGTCATGCCAATCTACAAGAAGGAAAAAAAAAGAAAGACCCTGGTTCTCTCAGATAAAGTAACTTTTTTTTTTTTTTTTTTAGGAAACTTGAAGAATTCCTTTGACTCATATAATTATTCAGTGAAGGTTAAATATAGTAAAATTTTTAATTCACTTTATTTTCTTCAATGGTTAACACATTGTCTCAGAAAATAGCCACGTAAATAATATGACCTACATAGGTAAAAAAATTCTCTGAAATCATTTTCTTCCTGCTTGAATTAAATTATTGTGCAAATGATTGGTTTTCTAGGAAACACAAGATGGATTTCATCAGAATAGTTTCATTCTCCCAAACTTGGTTTATTTGGAACATCAAAGGAAAATAGGGAATGAGCATTTATCTGTTTATTTTGTTTTCTTCGATTATGGAATTTTTTAATGCATTTTGATTCTTATACATTCTAATTTCTCAATCCAGATTTTATTGTTTTCCATTAACTTGGGTACACAAGGTAATATGACTCACTGATTACATTTAAAATAATATTAATGTCTTGTGTATATAGTTTAGCAACTTTTCAAAAGTGGGATACCTTTTTATCAGACTTGGTATAGAATGCTGTGGCATAAGAGTGGGTACTAGCTATCCAAAAGAATATGGAGGTTGGAGATAGCAAACACTGATAATAAACCCTGAAATTATCCAGCCTCTCAAACTATTCCTTATATTATTTCCATATCTTCTACTACAGGGAGAGAAAAAGGAAGGAAGGAAGGAAGGAAGGAAGGAAGGAAGGAAGGAAGGAAGGAAGGAAGGAAGGAAGGGAGGGAGGGAGGGAGGGAGGGAGGGAGGGAGGGAGGGAGGGAGGGAGGAAGGACAAGGACATTAGGGGGGAAGCATTAATTTATTCATCCATCAGCTAGCATTAGATTAGTCATCAAGCAAGTGCTAGTCCTATACAAGACACCAGGGGAAACGGGAGAGAGCTGTGGAAGGGGCAAGGACAGACTGGTCTGCATCTATTGAGAGCCTCAGTTGGAGCCTTCAGTCTTTCCATTGTAAGGTCCTGACCTGGGCTTGGGTTACATTCTTTCTCAACAGCAAAAGCTAACAGTTTTGTTGTTAGTAAGTAAGGGGTATGATTCTGGGGACTAAGTCTTTAAAGAGAACTTTATTGTAGGATCTAGAATCCCTATAACTGAAAGGATGTAAGTGTTGGAGGTGATTTCTAGGTTCTTTTTCCCACCATATCTCCTTCTAAATGAACTCTAGCACTTAGAAGATACTTTACAAATGATTTGGGGAGGAAGAAGGGAAAGGAGAGAGGGAAAGAGGAGGAAGGAGAAGGAAAGGAACGAGCAGGTCTTCATGGACCTGTGCTGAGTCAAACTGTGCTCCCAGGGGCCCGGTGTGCCAGTGCTGTTCACTTATGCAAATCTGGAGGCCCGATTATCTTCTGTATTAAAAATATTCCAAGTCACTCGGAGCTACTTTTATCTGAGTCCATTTTATAGAGGCATTAGTCCTTTAATTTGAAGATAAGTCGTATACTACAGAATTTGAAGTAAAAAGGAAAACATTGGTCTGGCACAGGTAGTCTACCATTCATAGTTTTGAAACTAGAATGTTTTGCTGACAAAGAGAAATGTATTTTTGAGCCTGAGCTCTTAAAAAAAGAAAGAAAAAAGAAAAAAGAAAAAGCCCTTCCATCTTAGTCCTTTAGCTGGGCTATTTCTGCCAACTCCCCGGCTATGAACACAACACATTCTTGCAATTCATCACTTCCTTTAAAATGGTCGGTGGCATATGCTTCTCATTAGCTCTGCCTCTGCCTCACCTGGCTGCTCAGGCGGTCTCTCCTGCCCCCTGCCTGCCCGCTGCCCCCCAGCTCCAGACCCATGTTCCTGCCAGTTTCTCTTACCAAGCAGCACGGCCTGCTGGCATGGCAGGAAGCAAGCTAAGGAGAAGGAGAAGGAAATAGTTCTGTCCTTTTGAAAGTAAATTCTGTGGTTTAACAGCCTCTTGTTCAGAAATAAGACCTAGGAAAACAGAAAGCCCAGGGTGAAACCAAAAACATCAACAGAAAGGAGAAAACAGAAGCTGCTGACTGGGAGAAAAAGAGAGAGGGGGGGCAACAAAAGGTTAAGGGGAATACATTCCCATCATGATGTCACTTTGGCACCAAATGTTTCTTTAGGTCCCCAGTTTCTGTCTTGATTTATCTTTGGGCTGTACAAGGAATCTTCCCCCATTTGGAGGGTTTTTTGTGTTTAACTCAGTCATCTGAATGATTTAAAAAAATTCTTTCATTTGGTGAATTCTGTTTCCTCTGTGACCCGTGATAAATTAAGAATTAGATTGAATCAAAGGCTTTTCAGTTAGCTCAAAAGATACTTTTCATACACAATGATTTTTTTTTTTTTTTTTTTTTGGTCTTGTTTTCTCTGTTGTGTGGTAATTTTTTTTTTTTTGGGGGGGTTTTTTTTTTTTTTTCCTACTTTAATTTTTTTTTTTTTTATTTTAAACAAATGGGATACATGTTGTTTCTCTGTCTGTACATGGCATAAAGGCATACCATTTGTGTAATCATAAATTTACATAGGGTAATGTTGTTTGATTCATTCTGCCATTTTTTCCCTTCCCCCCCTCCCCTCCCATCCTTCCCCTCCATCTATACAGTCCTTCCTTCCTCCATTCCTGCCCCCCTCCCTAAACCCAACTCCAACCCCAACACTAACCCTTCCCACCCCCCATTATGTTCATCATCCACTTATTAGCGATATCATTCTTCCTTTGGTTTTTTGAGACTGGCTTATCTCACTTAGCATGATATTCTCCAGTTTCATCCATTTGCCTGCAAATGCCATAATTTTATCATTCTTTATGGCTGAGTAATATTCCATTGTATATATATACCACATTTTCTTTATCCATTCATCAATTGAAGGACATCTAGGTTGGTTCCACAATCTGGCTATTGTGAACTGATCAGCTATGAACATTGATGTGGCTGTATCTCTGTAATATGCTGATTTTAAGTCCTTTGGGTATAGGCCAAGGAGTGGGATAGCTGGGTCAAATGGTGTTTCCATTCCAAGTTTTCTAAGGAATCTCCACACTGCTTTCCAGAGTGGCTGCACTAATTTGCAGCCCCACCAGCAATGTAAGAGTGTACCTTTCTCCCCACATCCTTGCCAACACCTGTTGTTGCTTGTATTCTTGATAATCGCCATTCTAATTGGGGTGAGATGGAATCTTAGGGTGGTTTTGATTTGCATTTCTCTTATTACTAGAGATGTTGAACATTTTTCCATATGTTTGTTGATTGCTTGTATATCTTCTTCTGTGAAGTGTCTATTCATTTCCTTAGCCCGTTTGTCAGTTGGATTATTTACATTCTTGGTGTAGAGTTTTTTGAGTTCTTTATAGATTCTGGAGATTAGCGCTCTATCTGAAGTATGATTGGCAAAGATTTTCTCCCACTCTGTAGGCTCTTTCTTCGCATTGCTGATAGTTTCCTTTGCTGAGAGAAAGCTTTTTAGTTTGAATCTATCCCAGTTATTAATTCTTGCTTTTATTTCTTGTGCTATGGGAGTCCTGTTGAGGAAGTCTGGTCCTAAGCCAACATGTTGAAGCTCTGGACCTACTTTTTCTTCTATAAGATGCAAGGTCTCTGGTCTGATTCCGAGATCCTTAATCCATTTTGAGTTTAATTTCATGCATGGTGAGAGATATGGGTTTAGTTTCATTCTGTTGCATATGGATTTCCAATTCTCCCAGCACCATTTGTTGAAGAGGCTATCTTTTCTCCATTGCATATTTTTGGCCCCTTTGTCTAGTATGAGAAAATTGTATTTATTTGGGTTTGTGTCCGTGTCCTCTATTCTGTACCATTGATCCACCTTTCTATTTTGGTACCAATACCATGCCGTTTTTGTTACTATTGCTTTGTAGTAGAGTTGAAGATCTGGTATTGCGATACCCCCTGCTTCACTCTTTCTGCCAAGGATTGCTTTAGCTATTCTGGGTTTTTTATTCTTCCAGATGAATTTCATAATTTCTTGCTCTATTTCTGTAAGGTACATCATTGGGATTTTAATTGGAATTGCATTGAATCTGTATAGCACTTTTGGTAGTATGGCCATTTTGACAATATTAATTCTTCCTATCCAAGAACATGGTGTGTGGTAATTTTTGACTAGTACTTTTAATATTTTGGATTACTTTCTAAAGTAATTGAAAAGATAGGTTCTCTCACTCTGTCTTCACAGTACAATTGGACAACTCAACTCTAAAGCCAACTTATTCATACCACAGCTCTTGGTGGCCATCCTTTTTGAAATTTGTTATTAATGACAGGAAAAGAATGTTGAAGGGGTAAAGCCCTTAATCTTTGATGGCATTCGAAGAGAATCATAGAAATCTGAGGTTGACAGGCACCTCAGAGATTCCTTAGTCTACCCCCTACATCTCACAGATGGGGAAACTGAGGCTGAGTGGTGACCTCTGCACTGTCACTCAGGAGCAAGAGGCAGGAGCAGGCTTCATTCAGGCTCCTCGGCTCTGCTCTGCTGTCCTTCTATAGGATACAAGCACTGTTCTTCCCCGCAAATACTTTTGTGCCAACATGGGAGGCAGAGATCAACAATCTGCAGGTCTTGAGAGGCTTTTTGTTCCAGATCGAATGATTTGTGTAGAGCCTGATGAACAAAAATGACTGCTCAGTCCAGGTGACCTGTGAGATCCATGTGACCTAGGAAATCTCCAGACACGGGAAAACCTCTGAGCAAATCAGAAGGTTCCTCTTCTTTAGTGCAGCTCTATCCCTACCTTCCCTCCTGCCCATCTGGGTACAAACCTTGCTTAGTGAAGTGCCAGCTGGATATAGCTCGACCCCTACTTGTTCCCTCAAGTGTGGGCAAAACCTCCATGACTGCATACCCAGTGCTCCTGTCCAGAGGGTGTTCATGGACTGAGAAAATCATGCCAAGTGCACACATAGCCCTGAACCAGAGAAAATCTTCTGAAAGCTCTCCTGTGGAACAAGAGCCCTTTTTAGTTGAAGATCACACTAACACACACACACACACACATACACACACACACACATTTCATCTTCAGAGGTGTAAATGACTTTTTTCTCCCTCAACATCTCTCACTTCCCAAGAGCTGAGTCAAATTCAGCCCTGAACAAAATTGGACAGTCACACAAACTTGCTAAGGGACCTCTTTTCCTCTTGATTCATCTCTTTTTAGCAGCTAAGTTTTACAATCACCAGGCTCACCACAGTCACAATCCCTTCTGTTAGCTTATAAAGGCTTCATACATTTATTCAAAATATATTTACCAAGATTAAGGTTTTCTGCAGGGCATTTATATTTTAATAGAAATTCCCAAGCCTAGCACAAAGCTTGGCACATAGTATACACTCAATAAATATATGAAAAGGAAAAGAAAGGGGAAGACGGGAGATATTTTATGCACAAAGGATGCTGTAGTTCAGGTAGTAGGCAGAGAAGGGGGCAATTGAAGGAAAGGAACTTTTATAACCACCATGCATGTCATGGCAAATAGGCTGTGTGTGTTCTGCTCCATCTTCTCTAAAATTCATAAGACTGCAATGCAGTCACATGAAAAGCTGCTGTGGAAACCTGGAGTCTACCTCTGCTTGCCCCTACAGATGCCCCAGCACTTCTGCCAGTGAAGATTATTTGGGTCCTATTCTGGTCGTGCAACTTCATTTCTGTTGACTATCCAGCCCTCCATGAGCAACAGAGTCTTTGGTTTCTACCTCAGCTTTAGCCTTCAGACTCCCAGGGACTTCCCTCTGTACTCCACACTGCCTTTGTCCCAAAACCCCCGGGGCTTGACCCTCTCCTTCAGACATAGACGGTTACCTCTGTCTATTTATTTTAAGTCCATGTTAAGGGGATGCACAGTTCCTACAGGTGCTTTAGAATGTTTTCCTTGAATGCGTCTATTGGAAGTCTTGTCTCACTTTCCTTCCCATTAAGATGTTTACCAGGTGTCCTTCTACTCCTCTCAACTAGGAGTTCCTAGAAGGAATATACTGAGCCTTAGTCACCCCTGCAGCATCTTCATTACTTAGCATAGTGCTTTGTACACAATAATCGCCCCTCAGATATTTTTATAAGGAATTATTCAACCATGCAATTTATTGTTTAGTTTTTGTTGTTGTTTTAACCAAAAGAAGTTAACAGGGATTTCTCACCATTCTGGTCTTCCTCTGATGGGAAAATTGTATTTGATGCAAATTACTTCACCATATGGGTGTAGCCTAAGTTCCAGAATCCTTTCCCTTTATATGGGAGACCAGGTTTCCCACCAATGACCATTAAAGTACATTTGGCAGCTCTTGCAGCTCTTTCCCCATAGCCCAGATGGCAAAGTATTTTCCTTCTTTATTTCTCGAGGACTTTTATAAGGGTTCTTTATGTTACTCCTTCTTTTGAAGTACTTTTCTGTTCCTGGATGGAGGGATTAAACCTTCTGCTTGGACCTCCCTGTCCATAATCTGTAGTCATTGTGCTGATCCTGTGAGCTGAAGCAAATTTTTCTAGTTAGAACTCAGATCCACATATTAATGTGTCTGATTCCTGAGTATGTGTATGTGTGTGTGTATGTGTGTGTATGGTATAGGTTGTTGCTCCTTCTCTCCCTAGGTATGTAAAAGTGAACTAGTAAGAAAAATTCTTCTTTGTGTGATTCCCCTGAGAACCCAGTCCTAAATGAAAGGCTGTACCTGGATTATAGAGTGTTAAGAATTGACTGATAATGAGCCTTATATTTGTAAGGGTTTAATTGAGCCTTGCAACATTGAATAAAGGAAGAAGATGGAGAAAAGGCTTCACAGAAAAACAAGCTTGACATAAAGACAAAAGGTAGGATGGGAACCAATGGTGAAGGACTCTAGTTTTATAAGCTGAAGATTTGGGACTTTATACACTAAGAAACCACATTGGGATTTTAAAAAGGAAAGTGACATGACTGGATATGAACTTGAGAAATGTGGGTCTGACCTCAGTGTGGAAGACCAGTGGGGATGCAGATTCCATTTAGGAAACTAATGCCACTGTATGAGTCTAGGCCAAGGTAGATAATGAACTTTGGAAGGACAAAAGGTGAATATGATAGACATTTCAGAGAAAAAAAAAACCCACTCACTCCAGCTATTCTGGGTTCCTTGCTGGTTCTCACACATCAGACACACTTACCTCATGAAGATTCCTATTGATTGGCATGTTCTTTCTCCTGGTTCCCATGGTTCACCTCCTTCAAGCCTTTGATTGATTGTCACCTTCTCAATGAGTGCTCTCCTGACCAACCTCCTTAAAAATCCATACCCTCACCAAAGGTCATGTATCAGAATGTTCATAGCAGCCATATGTATAGAAACTACCAAGTGCCAATCAACAATTGAAAGGGCAAATAAACTGTGGTAGAGTCACACACCACATTATTGTACAGCAACTAGGATGAATGTTTGATCCACACTACATGTAACAGGGGTGAGTCTTACAAACATACTGCTAAAGAAAAAGTAGCCTGATTAAAAATGCATTATGTACAATTGTGTTTATATACAAGTATAGCACTGAGTTCTGCTATTTGAAGTCAGAATAGCAATTACCTTTGGCAGGATGGTAATAACTGGAGGACCATGGAGGGGCTTTGGGGCTGCTGGGAATGTCTCTTCCCTGTGCTGATTACATTAGGTTGATTCTTTACATTTACATTAGGTTGACTGGGAAAATTCAAAGTTGTACATTAATACTATGTGTATTTTCCTGTGTATATATTACACTGCTCTTCCCCCCCAGCACAACTGATCTCCCTTACACTATTTTCCCACAATACTTACTACCTTCTAATATGTTACTATGATATAATGGTTATTATATTCTTTCCCCATTGGAATGTAAATTCCATGCAAGCAGGGACTTTTATGTTTTGCTTACCACTGTATCTAAATCACCTTGAAGTTTACCTGTCACATAACAGATAATAGAATGAATAAGTGAACTATTTGAATCAGAAAACCACGTATAAAACAGGCCAGGCTTAGAGATCCAAGTGGCACTCTGGTTTGAGGATCAGTGTTGCTTTGTCAGTTTCTCACTTCCAAGTGCACTAGATAGGCTGCCAGCCTGGATTGTGAAGGCTCCTTCTCAAGACTGCTTCTGGTCTTTATTTAAGCCTTTTTCTTATCCTGTACTATTTATCCCATTTGCCCCATGTCAGAAACCTTTCTACCTTCAATGCCCAGCTCAAACATCAACCTCTGCATAAAGCCTTCTTAGCAACTGCAACCTAAGTTCTTCTAGATCCTCCTCTGGTCCTCTTAAGGAGTTCTTTTTATTCATTTATTCATTCATTCAACAAATATTTATTGGGCACCTACAAAAATGCTTGGTACTGTGCTAAGTGCTAGAGATACAAAGTTGAAGAAAACAGGTATGTTTTTGGGGGGGCTATGTTCTCATATGGTAGACAGACAATAAACTAATGAACAAAATACTTATATAAAATTATTTGGGGGTGCTTTGAAAAAATTTAGCAAGGTAGAGTTAAGTGGTGGGGGCTACTGCCTTAGATAAGTTACAAGGGAAGCCTTCTCTAGCTTGTCAACACTGGAGGAGAGACCCAAATGAACTAAGAACACTCTAGGTAGAAGAAAAAGCGGGTGCAAATGCCCTGCAGTAAGAACAAGCTTGATATGAGTCTTGTGTTTGAATTCCTCAGGATAGGGCTTAAGTGCCTAGCACATTGTTTTGGATGGAGAAAGTTCTGAATGATTGAGTAACCAAATTAAAATACTGAATTTACTCAAGATTTAGTTATACTTTAGTCTAATTTGCATTTTTCTTAGATCAGCATTTCCTAAGATGAATTCAATGGAATATATAACAAACTAAATTTTGTAAAATCTGGTTAAACCACACACACACACACACATACACACACACAAATGGTTCTATGGTCAAATCAGTATGAGAAACAATGGACACAAATATATGCACCAACATAATATAGGTGTTGCTACACATATTACAAACAAGCAAGTAAAAAATATTAATTCACTGTTTTAACCACATCCAGTCTTTCCCTATGGAACACACATTACTAATGCAGGAGACAGTAGAATTCCATAGCATTCAATTTAGAATATGTTCCTAAATTCCTTCATTTTTATATTGTGAATTTACTAAATCCCTGATATTTACCTGACTCTTTCATAATTTCAGAAATAAAATATAGATACCACAATATTACATTGTGATTCTATTTATGGTATAAGAACATGGATTTTCAATACTCTCTTTTCTAAATTAATATAATACATATTTTCACAGCCCCACCCTGCCTAATTTTAATCTATATCTAGTGATCTATTTCACACTGGTAGTCAAACTGTCTCTCAGGATATTTTGCCGCTGTTAAGACCAGGAGTTAAAATATCAAGGGGCAAATTGGTATGCTGTGAAATAAACAAACAGGAGTCAAGGAAACAAAAACAAGGCTCAGAATGCCCAGCAAGAACTCTGGGATGGTAGCACTTCAGGCTTTGAATGCCAGTCCTCTTAGGAGAAAAGACCCAGAGAATTGCTGTTTCTTTCTGTGTATTTTTGGTCACTTTCCCTTTGCATGACCTCTGTGGATTGATCTGCACTGTATTACTGCAACAATCTGAAAACTTAGAAGTTGTAGTATCAAACTATATTTCTCTGCTGCCTAACGACAGATGTAGTGTTTCTTGGTTTTCCATGGTCACCAGTCACCATCCAGATGCAGGTACATGCCTCAGTAGCAAAGCTAAATTGCAAGCAGCTATCCAATAAAGTTGTGTGTGTGTGTGTGTGTGTGTGTGTGTGTCTTGAAATGCAAGTGGAGGTGGTTGGGGCGTGGGGGGAGATAGGGAACACCTGGACTTTCAGACAAGTTTGGCCAAAGATCTTGTAGCCATGGGTGATTTTTAAAAGGAGAAAAGAGCAATTATTCTTATTTTATTGTGGGTGTGTCATTTAGCTTTACAGATTTAAAGGCAGCTGAGAAAAATGCAAAGCCAGAGTTTTTTTCTGAGGCATTAGTTGCTGTGAAGAAAAACAAGCCAAAATTCGCTTGTGGGCAGAAACATCCCAGAATGCATCTGATAATTGGGCCGAAAGCAAGCACTGGCAAGGGCCCAGGTGTGTCAGCTCCCAACGACAGCTCAGGAACAGCCAAGGTGGTGCTCTCAGATGCTGATCAAATTTCCAAGGTGGATAAGTTTCAAAATATCTGCTCAGCTTTAACTTAGCTAAGATGGTGCCCTAAGTCTTAGGATGATGGTCCTCTGGACTGGGAATAGAGACAGGGAGAAATCTCTTTGGTATTGTTTTACCTTGTTGGAATAGACAGCAGCACAACTGGATGTTAGAAATGTTACTGTCATTCCTGGAGAATATAGGGCAATAAAAATTATTGGGAGGTTAACCATTTTTAAGGGTTCGTATCACAGCAGGTTGTTTATAGCATTATGTTTACAAGGGAACTTCTGGGTTAAATCTCCAATTTACGTAGTTATGTGATTCAACCTATTCTTGAATCCTAATATCTAATTTTGCCACTTACTAGCCAAATCTGAGATCATGCAAAATCCAAGAATCACATTATATCCCTCTTTACCATCCTATTGTGGGCAACTAAAATCTTCTCTTCCACACCTATTTTACCCCTAGAATATGCCTTTTAAATTTTCTTTTTTTCAATATAAACATCCTTTTGAACATAATATTGTGTTGGAGTACAATCTTCACATTCACAAGAGATGTCAGAGGATTACATATCTCCTATAGAAACTGGTAAGTTTACAGTGTTTCTTCTTCTTCTTGAAACTCCCAGGTACAAAAGGGTCCTTTTAAATTTATTAATCATGCCTATACTATGTTGAATGTTCAGTCAAGTACAAAAAGTAATTTTGGCAGTGGACACAGTGGCACATGTTTATACTCCTTAGTTACTGCAAAGACTGAGGCAAGGAAGATCACAGGTTCATTTTGGGCACCTTAGTGAGACCAGGTTCCAAAATAAAATTAAATTAAAATGTCTGGGATTGCCCCTCAGTGGTAGACGGTCCTTTTTTCAGTCCCCAGTACCGCGAAACAATAACAACAACAACAATATCAAAAACAACAATTTTGGCATAACAAAATCTAGGCAGCACTTAAAGAGTTACAGGATATTTCTTATTACTTTCTACTACTATAAAACCTTATTGCATTAAATGATAAAGAGGTTTATATTAAGTTGATGAAATCACTTTTAATCAAATGGTTTATTAAAAAGCAATGTTTTATTGGAACTTTTAAAACAAAAGAAATCCTTTCTCTCTCTCTCTCTCTCTCTCTCTCTCTCTCTCTCTCTCTCTCTCTCTCTCTCTCTCTCAAACACACACACACATGCACACACACAAAACTGCCCTATCTGGTTGGCTTTGTTCTTTTAGAAGCAGTGAAAGGGAGATGGGGGGTCAGTCAGATTCTGTGCTTCCTAGATCCGGTGTGTTAGTCATCAGATACACAGTATAAAACCCTGGCTTTACAAGTGATCATTATGTTGTTATACATTCTAATGAGACCCATTCCCCTCAGGCCACCTAAAACTCTAGTATGTTTGGGGTGTTGAACTATTTAACTGTAATTATTACAATTAAAACCTTATAAAATGCATCTAGTAAAATAGATTCAATGCTTCCACTGAGTCTGGTTTAAGAAAAATCGTTATAAGGAGCATTGCTCTTTCCCAAAAGGAATTATAGTTTAAGGATTTGCCAGCGGTAGGAGGTGGAGGGATAAGAATAATAGGGAAGCAAAGATTTGCCTTAAAACCTTTCGTAAAGTGTTTTTTTATTTTCATGCTTAACAAATGAAGCCTTTATCATCTTCTTTGCTTCTGGGAAGAGTTTCAAGCCTAAGAAACACAACTGGAAACCTGCCCTGCTGTAGCCCAGCCCCTGTTAGTAATTCCAGCTGGATCCAAATTGAGTGTCTCCCTTCCAAGTGCTTTAAAAAAAAAAAAAAAAAACTCATGATAAGAGATGAAACCTAGCCAGTGCAACCTGGAGGACATATGCCCTCCTTTACCAGGTTCCCCAGGTGGCTCAGGGTACACTCTCCACTTCATCAAACTCTCTTACTAGACTCCAACTTTGACTCCAGCCATCAGTTTATTCACCCATACATCAACCAAAACAAAAAGAATCATAATCACAATTCTCTAGAGTTCAAAAATTTTCCTGAACTTCTTGTTATAGGCTTCAGACCTATTACAATCCTTGTCTTCAAGGAGCTCACCATCTTTGAAGGACTCATAGACTTGAAGCTATTTCCTAAGCGCAGACTAATTTATTTGTTAAAGAATTGTTTCGAGTACTCCTGCCAGGCATTTTCATGGTCCTTTATTGTCTGGAATTTATAATCTAGAGAAGATAAGACATGGAGAAAGAACCACAATTTAAGGTAGTACATGGTAGGTGTTGTAGAAGTCGTAATAGATTTAATTGTCCCCAGGGCAGAGAATAATTTGGAAACTGCTTTTATACAAGGTAAAGCTGAGCAATACAAGAAATTTGAATGAATTAGGAGCAGTGCTAGCTGGGGAGGTTACACTGGTGTATTCCTTGCGTTTTTTTTTTTTTTTAATAAAAAGCATTTAATATATATTATTATTGATTTTTTTGTCTTTAGAAGTAAAATAAGGGCAGGGGTTGTGGCTCAGTGGTAGAGTTCTTGCCTGGCATGTGTGAGGCACTGGGTTCAATTCTCAGCACCACATATAAATAAATGAATAAAATAAAGGTCTATCAACATCTAAAAAAAAAAAAAAGGAATAAGCATGTGGATGATGAGTTCCCTAATTTTTAAAATTTGAGAAAATTAAAAACCGTGAGCTCACTCAGGTAGAGAGATTGGTGTGAGCTAAGTCAGTTAACTCATAAATAAAGCAACTGGAACTTATTAAGCATTTTGTTGACTCAAAGCATGTCAAGTGTTGTGGACTTTTAAAAAAAAAAAACTAAAACCAGATCCCTCTATTCATGTGAATTTTTTCTGGTACATTTTCCCAAGCTGTATGCTGAGAAAAACTCAGAATTGTTTTGCTTATTAAATATGTTAAGGAATACTCCTTTCTAGAAAGTAGCATTATGCCTTAGTATATCAATGATTCAGAGATGTCCCACAGTAAAGAAACTAGTATAGTTTGTTTTTCTCTTTAGCATAGTTTGGGAAACATTAATTTATAGTTTCATTGAAGAGAGAACATACATGCACACACTGACTATTAAATGGGGATAGAAACACCCATCTTAACACCCATCTCATAGGTTCTCATAAGGATTCAATGAAATGAAATGTGTAAAAGTACCTTTTACAAGGGATATACAACAAGTGTTCAATAAATATAAATTAAATTTGAAGAGAGAATAATAAACATTACAAAGGGTAATATAGGAGATAAGGTCAGTAACAATTACACAAATGTGTTAAGAACTTCTTTATACCAGGAACTGGGTTTGCTCACTCTTTCTCTCTCTCTCTCTCTCTCTCTCTCTCTCTCTTTGTGTGTCTCACACACACACACACAGATAGTTGATTGATAGATAGATAGATAGATAGATAGATAGATAGATAGATAGATAGATAATTTTAGTCAGCTTTTTTGCTGCTGCACGTTAAAGACCTGACAAGAACAATTGTAGAGGAGGAAAAGGTTATTTGGAGGCTCACAGTTTCAGAGGTCTCAGTCCATAGACAGCAAGCTTCATTTCTTAGGGCTCAAGGTGAGGCAGGACATGAAGGAGGAAAAGTGTGGCAGAGGGTAGCAGCTCACATGATGATCAGAAAGCAAAGAAAGATTCCACTCAGATACAAAATATTTACCCCAAGGACACATCCCCAATGCCCACCTCCTCTAGCCACACCCTACCCACCTTCAGTTACCACTCAGTCAATTCCTATCAGAGGATTAATTCACTGATTGGGTTAAGGCTCTCACAAACCAATCATGTCTCCTCTGAACCTTCTTGCATTGTCTCACATGTGAGCTTTTGGGGGACACTTCATATCCAACATACATACATAAATACACACATATATATACATACACACATATATATAAGGTTTTATATGTATAAAACCTTGCTTAAGACTTATAGTAACCCTAAGTAATGTAGGTATTATTATTGTTGCCAGGACATACAAAGGGTAAGAGTCAGATCCAGAATTAAAACACAGATTTGGATGATTCTGAGTCTCTGTGTACTTCCTCTGTGCAAACTAGGAGTGTTCTGGGGGTCAGAAGAAGAAAGGAGAGCATGCATGCATCTTTCTTTATTCATTCTTACCATGACAAGAGTGGGGAGTTAGGGTCAACAGAAATACACAGTAATGTTCAAACCATTGCCTGATGGTCCTCATAGACCTTTGTGCGATTTGTGTTGGTCTCTAGATACAGACCAGCTGCCCCTGAAACTTCTCTGACTGCTGGGCTGATCTGAAGTGGAATCCTAGCCATTCTTCTTGCTCTCCTGGGATCTAAGCCATGGTGAAGCACTCAGTAAAGCTTTAATGTGTATTCTCGGTAGAACTGGAGTTCTGAGCTGTTTTTCTAGGAATGTTGATGTAAATTTAACTGTAGTTCCATGTATAAATATGCCATGATGTGGACACAATGCAGAGGCATAAGCACTTTTCCCATGTGGTTGGACATTTGTCACAGAAGCATCCCATTCTTTCCTTGCGAATTTGTAACGTCCTTACTCTCATTTAACAATTTTCCTTATGAGTCTATTTCCTGACTCTATTCTATTCTATTCTATTCTATTCTATTCTATTCTATTCTATTCTATTCTATTCCATTGATCTATTTCAAAGTCAATTCACATTGTTTAGATTATAGGGGCTTATAAGTCATTACATACCTGGTGAAGTAATTCCTCCATCTCACCTTTATTTCTTTCAGAACCATATTATCTATTTTTTAACTTGTACCTACCCTTTCATATGAATTTTAAAGTGAGTGTTTAAAAAAATTAGCAGTAGAATGTTTTTTCCAAAAATATTTTGTAGTCCTACCAGCACATACTCTACTTGCCATGAGATGAGGGTCTCAGGATATGACCTTTCAGTCTCTCAGCCCCTGAAATCTTTCCTTCTCTGAAACCCTGCCACTGAACTTCTAAGATGCCACTGAGCATAGGAGGCAGAAGCTTTGAGTCAGTCAGTGAATGAGGAACGGTGGGAGTTTCCAGTCCACAGAGGGAACAGATCAGGGAAGAAGATGTGAGGCCAGATGTGGTTCATACATATTAACATAGCCCATTTTAAGAATTTTTCCCTTGTACTATCCTTGACCTATGATCAATAGAAAAAAATCTACATTATCTAAGTAACTCTCTATAATTTGTTCATGGAAGAGGATAGTAATATCTTAATTCTGACCCATTTTAGAAAATGGAGAAAATTTGGTCTCTCATATAGGTAAAGAATTCCTCTGAGATGGCAAATAACTAGAAGACTGGGTATCATCCTTGGAGTAGTATAGTAGTAGACCTTTTACGCTGTAAAAATCTCTTAGATCATGGTCCAGCCCTATCAGGGGAATATTATTGCACAAACAAGATGAGCACCAGTTAAAAGGTAATTTCCTGCAATAGTCTCATGTGTAACAAATTGAAAATCCACAGCCCTTCAGCAAAGATTTTTTGTTCATTACTTTATCTTTTAAAAATTGTTTCACTCTTCACTTCCCTAACAGATGTTGCAAATTTCAGAAGCAGACAGGGATCTTTGGACTGAAATGAAAAATTGATCCACTTAAAATATAAAATTCAGTACAAAATGTTTAGAACACAGTAAGTGGGGCCTGGACACAACATACTTCTGACTTTGAGGATTTCCTTTCTATATTATTCACGTGCTGTAAATCTGGCAAACACTGTCCCAAATGTGATGAATAACATTTTTATAACCTTTTCTTTTTTAAACAAAATGGTCTCATGTGATTGGAGCATATGAAAATAGGATGCTAATATTGATAAGAGTTGGCAAATGACTGTGTGCTTAAGGAAATGCTGTAGGTACAAAAAAGATGTGGCAGTGCCCTGCATGGGCCACATGTTCACCCCACCTTTTTCCAGAATGTGAGTTTTTATGCAGCCTTTCTCCACTCTAACTCTATTGCCTGGACATAAGATTTTGCAAAGTATTTAGGAAAAAACCTATCAAATACATGCTCATTCATTTCTTCATTCTACGAATATTGTCAAATGCCTTTTATGTTCCAAATACTTTGCTGACCACCAAGGACTTGGGAGTGAAAAGATAGCCATAGGCTTCCCTGGAGTACAACGTTTAAAGGGAATGATAAACAGGTGAGAAAGTGGGGGAAAGCAGGGCGATCTCATGATCAGAGGCGTTTAAGAAGCACCGTCAGAGGACCCAAACGAACCTCGGGGTCAGGAAGGCTACCAGAGGAAGTGCTGTTTAAACTCCACCTGAAGGATAAGCGGGGCTTTTCCAGGTGCACAAAAGAGGGAAATATGGTCAAGTGTTCGTAACAGAAAGAACAGACTTTCTGAGGCGGGAGCCCAGGAGTTTTGAGGTGGCGGATATGTGAAAAAAATATTTTTAAAACATTCAAGGTCCTGAGCAAAGAGTCTAATACTTATCTCAACATTTGTACTCATTCTGTGGGATAGATTTCCCTAAATTTGATCAAATAATAAATGAGACATGATGCAGACAACCAAGCATTTTGGGGATCTTGTTTATAGGTACTTATACGTAAGCCCATTTGTACAAAATGAAGAACAATGAATAGGAATGTACTGTGTGCCCTCATCTTGGTGTCTCTGCCTCTTCCACTGAGGAACTCCCAGCCCTACTCCAAGCCTCAGGGAAGCATCTCCTCCGGGTGAATTCCCTCCTGGGTCCTTCCTCCTCAGACCTGAGTCACAAGGACCTCTGCTGTGGTCCCACTGCACCCTGTTCTTACCTCTCCGAGCAATTTTCATACTTTTCCAGACTATTGCTCTGTTCAGGTCAGAGTTCCCAGGTCAGAGACAGGGAGAGAGAAGAGGGGCTTTAGAGTTAGAGTTCTGGGTGGAACGGACAGCTTAGCCACGTGCTGTGTAAGCCTTGAGAACTTACTTCATGACCCAGAGAGACTCAGTTTCCTCCTCTGTAAAACAGGGACAACAACACCATATATTTCTCAAAGTTTCTTGAGTACTTGATAATAATATATGTGAAGTGCTTAGCAGAGCACCTAGATTTAATGGCACTCCATAATGATTTGGCAAGTGAATAAATGAATGGATGAACAAATGAATGAGTAAATGAGAAAAAATGCAGTTTGTTCACAACTCTGTAAAGCTTTCTCTTCAGACTATAGCCATTTCAGTGGAAGTCCCATTGGTTCAATGCTGGGCATTAACCTTAACCCAAAATTCCAGAGGCACAATTACTCCTGTAAAGAGCTGCTGCTGGAGACAGCCTCAGCTGCAGCCCAGAGCTAAGCTCCTGACTGCACCCCACCTGTGTGGTGAATCCAAGCTTCCGGTTCCCTGTACATCCTATGGCTACGTAGAAGTAAGCTCTTACTCTGTTGCCTAATCTCTTGTTCATTTATATATTCATTTATAAACAACTACCTACTACGTGCCAGGGACAGTGATCAGTGTTAGTGATACAGTGGAGATCAGGAGAGATGTTTTACTTATTTGTCCCCACCCCACCCCTGTGGTCACCCTGTGACCGTCTCAGTCCTACTTCACATTTTATCTGTCATGCCCCTCATCAGCTCTCCTCCCTCTCTACTAGGTGTGAACATAAAGGTCTTTTTATATATTCTGTTTAATTTCAGTCATGTTCACTGAGCACACAGATACCCAAAGGGATACTTCAGGTCACCATTGAAATGAAACTCTGTGGAGAAGGTAACCTTAAAATAGCCCCCTGCCATGCTTGTATGCTATGGACTTTGTGAGCTCCCCTGAAGGAAAGCAGGGTCAGGTCTGTCTACTACATGCATCACCTCACCACACTGGAAATCAATGCTCTTGGTGGTGAGGCTAAGAGCATGAGAGATGGATGAAATGATGGTCAAGGATCCAAGTCAGATTTAACTGTGATCTCTCTTGGGCAGTTCCTATGGCTTGAATTTACAGAGGCTATTGGTATTTTAGAACTGCTCATGAGCTGACCTTATGCTTTTACTCAAAATGAGAACCCACTTATATTTTCACTCAGCAACTGTTTATTGAGGGGCTGCATGCACACTGTTGACTAATGTATCATTTTGCTTCTTTGGACACTCAAGCTAATGGGAGAGAAGGAGACTGATAAGTGAACAAATCCTAACAGTACATTTCAGACAGTGCTTAAAACTGTTACTGTTTGCACTCTACCAAGGGCTAGTTATTTAACCTCTCTCTGAACCTCAGTTTCCTTATCTATACAATGGGTATAACAACAACATTAGCTTAGAACAACTCTGGTTTAAGATTCATGAGATCATCTGTGTACAGTGCTTCTTGTGGTGTCTAGAATATTGTAATCCCCCAATAAATATTAACTGGGGTTTGTTTGTTCTTTGTTTTCTATGATGATTATCAGTGGTTATAACTGTCTTGAACAGAGCATTATGGGAACAGCATGGGGATGTGACAAATTTGACCCAGACGAAGCCTTCCCAAGGTGGTTTCAGGACTGGGTATGGAGAGCTGAGTAAGAGGTGAGCAGGAGGAGCCGAAGAAATGCATTCTAGACCTCCAAAATGACAGGACCATGAAAATACTGGAACAATTTAGAGAACTATTCAGGGAAGTTCTGGAAGGTAAATGGGTGAGACCCCAAAATTATCCTTATGCACAAAACTGGAGAGACTTACTGCCACAGGGAATGATCTCATTTTACTCTGCAGTCAGTTGGAAACCAGGGAGGTAGGTAGTCAGAGGACATCTTCTAATTTTCAATTGGAGTTCTACCCACCACCAACCTACTCAAAAACAGGCATGGCTTTTAACATCGTGGATTCATGGCTGTGCATCTGGAAGGCATAAAAAATAGTGTAGGAAAGTAGAGACATTTTTTAATAATAACAGTGAGCATTTATTTGGAACTTGGCTGATTACAAAGAGCTTGTACATACAAGATCTTTTTGTAAATCTGTGATATCCCTCTGATTGGGCATTGCTAAAATCTCCAGTTCATATAGAGGAAAACAGGCACAGAGAGGTTAAGCAGCTTTTACAAGATTGCACAATTAGGAAGTAATTGGAGTTGGGACCATAAACCCAGCTTCTTACTCCAAGATGCAGGCACTTTGCAAACATAATCTCAACTATTACAACTTTTTCATTGTCAACCTAAAATGTTTTTTCCCTGAGAGAAAATACTTAACTGTCTATTAAAAAATATATCTTCCTCCTCACTGTTTTACTTCCCTAAAATACTGCTGAAATCTCCTTTAACCAGCATTTCCCTAGTCTTTACCTCAGCTATTTTGTGCCTTTGATATCTGAGCTTTCCATTTTTATGATCATCCTATATCTTAACTTTCTCCAGTCCTAGACAACAGAGAGAGTTTGTAGTTTAATTAATCTGTCACTTTGCTGCAGGAGACATATCAATTTTAAAGATGATTCTGGCCTTGGTCAGCAAAACTTTGCTGTTGTTCACTACCTCTTGATAGAGGCACCTAATCTTAATCACCTGACTCTGTCCTCATCTTCCCAACATTCTCCCTGTGCTTTCTTACCTTCTGCCCTGTTCAGAGTTTACCAGCTTTGCTCTGTTTGCTCTAAGCCTGGAATGTTTGTAATATGAATGACGTGTCAGAAAAAACCACCAACTAGGTAGAAAGACTTTGGGATTAATAGACACTCTGCATATTGCAGGGCTTCTCATGAGAACTTACAGAGTCTGTCTACATTTCCCTGATAGCTCCATGGATCCTGCTCCCACAGATGGAACGTCACGTGTAGCAGTGTGGTCCTTTCATACTCCATAACATGAGCCCATATTCTGCATCAGTCCTCTCGCTGGCTGAGTGTTCCAGGTTTCCTTATGGAGAGCCTTGCCAACTGCTCATGCCTGGCTACTGGGCAGCCTGCAAAGCTTCCATGTGTGTGGGAACTGTGCTGGAAGGATAAGGAGGTATATAGGGAATTGCTATAAGAGAAAGGAGTTCCTCCGGGGGTCTCAAGACTCTTCGGCAACAAAATATGCAAATAGTGACTCCATCACATTCTAGCAGTGCCATCCATAGCCTATCCCCTTGTCCATGTGCCCATATTGACTACAAATCAGGAGGGGAAGCAATGTGGCTGAACTGCCCTGATTGATAAGGGTCAGAATCTTCAGCCACTAGCAGTTGACCAAATGTCCCACCAGGGGTAGTCTATTCTGGTTGCCCTCTGCAGAGGTGCCCAGTCCTATGCTAAGTAGTTTTCTAAAACTTCATGTCCCTGACTCTCTTCCTCACTGATCCATACTCAGCTCCCCCTCCTGTCAGTCCCTTGGGATACCTACATTCCTTCTCTAGATGCAAGATCTTTAGCAACCCTTTTCTATAACGTGACAACTGCCTGGTTCTATTTAAACAGAGAGTCATCATCACTCACTTCTAAGGTTAAGCCCAGTGCCTACTTGCCTATTCCATTGGCCCATCTGCTCCAACATCCTCATTACTTTAACTCTACCTCAAATTAATAAAACCCTTACAGGCTCGGTGCTTCCTCAAAAGTTCTTTTATCTGATCCCAGTGAGACCCCAGTCAGTCCCATTCTAGGAAACATTGGGCACATATTATTAGTTTCATTTAACACCTGAGCAAATAGGTTCAGAGAGGTTAAATGACCGTCCAAGGTCACACAGCTAGTAAGTAGCAGAGCTGGCACTTAACCCTTCCAATGCCAGAGTTCTTTCCTCTGCAGATATTCAGGGGCACAAACAGCCAGGGACAGTAAGGGCAAACTAAATCCAACAACTGTCACATATGCTTATAGGGCCAAGTGACCCTTTTAAAATCAGCTCTCCAGCATCCTTCTCTACCCTCCCCACTAGGCGAAAGACTAATCCTTCTAAAAGCCCTCTGCTCTCTGCTTTCTACCTTAATCCCCAAGATCCCATCTGTTATGTCTCTGGACACAGATACACATGGCCCATTTAGCTGCAGAGATTCAGGGCAGAATGAGAAAGGCAGAAAATTGGGACAAAGTTCCCTGATTATAACAGGGCAGGCATTGGGGTTTCAGACAGATTCAGGACGGGGGCTAGCAATGGAGATCACTGTGGCAGACAGAATACAGATAACTGGTGGGAATACAGTTATGCAATTAGCAAGATGAGATTCAACAGTTTCTTCAGGGTTCCCTGGGCCATGGAGCAATAACAGGGATGGAGTAACAGGAGCAGTGAGAGAGATCCAGGCAAACAGACAGGCGCCAGACCTGGGCAAGCGGCACAGCAGATGACAGGGCTCAGAAGCACAGTACAGTGCCTGGGATGGTAAGAGCAAGGTTTCTCCTACCCTGCTAGAGGGCCCTGCATACACTCGCATGACAAGGAGTCTTCCAGTCAGAACCAGGTTCAAGGTGCAAATTGGGTCTCTGGAACAAAGGCAGAACCTTGTTTTTAGAACCAGAGACTTGGTTCAAGGACATACCTGAAGCCCAGCTTCAAAGGGACGAAGCACGTTGGACCTGTGAACAGGCAGGACCTGGCATCCCTCTGTTGGTGGCATTCATCTCCGAGCCTGTATTAATCAGAATTGACGAGGTTATACACCAGTAGCAAATAACGTCAAAACCTCAATGGCTGAAACAGTGAGTTTTATTTCTTACATTGTATGTTCACAATGGGGGCAGGAGGTTCTGCTCACTGTAGTCATTCTTAGACTAGGAGTGATGAGGCAGCTGCCGCTCAGCATTGCTAGTCGCTATACCTTAGAAAAAAAGGGATTTCTTAAGTCTTGTATAAACAAATTCTTAACTAGAGGGTGATGCATATTTCTTCAGTTCACAAGTCTGACCAGAGTTAATCACAAGTCCCCAGCCACCCACAGGAGGCCAGGAAGTTCAGTCCTGCCCTAGGCCCAGTGGACAAAGTGGCAAACATTCAGCAAGGCTTTTATGGATTGGGCTCACAATGGATTATTATCTTCAACCTTATGTAGGGAACTGAAGGTGTAAGTTACAGAAATCCAAACACACCAATTTTCCATTTCTTTGAAATATTTTTATCGGGTATGACTCTGTGTGAGGCCATGTACAATGGTAACAAGATACAATCCTTCCTTCAAAGAACTCCATTCTAGTGGAGTCAAGGATAAACCTACACACAGTGTGACAAGAGCTTCAATAAGGAGTAACCTGGGTTCCATGGAAGCTGGTAGGAGAGGTGATTGGTGCAGGTCTTGGGGTAAAGGAGATGGATTTAAAGAAGTCTTCCTCATTTACCTATAATTCTGTATACACACACACTACAAAAGGAAATGAGAGTAAATCAAGAATCTCTGGCATGAGAGTCTGTCCCCATGTCCCTCTATCCATGTAGTATAGTTGTTCCTTCTAGTATTTCCACTAACATCTAACTCTAGGTTTCTGGTGACTTGAATGTAATTCAGTTTGAAAGAGAGTAGCAGCAAATATATTTCTCCCTTAAATTCTGCCTATTTTCTTTCCTATTTTCTTCACTATTTTTGGTTAATGTATAAAATATGCCTATGAAACTTCAGACACTGTCTGAAAGTTGGCCTACTGTAAATCCCTGCCACTGTAGTTCACAGTAGTTCATCCATTTAGCTTTAGTCACCTGGCATCTCATCACTCTAAATGTGGTCTGTGGACCAGCAGCACTGGAATCACAGGGCAGCTTATGAGATATTCAGAAACTTAGTGCCCCAGCCACCCCTCTTGCCCAACACCTATTGAAAAAGACTGCCTTAATAACAAGATCCCAAAGTGACTCATATGCACATTAAAGTTTGAAAAGAACTGACTGAGCTGAGAGTAAGAGAAATTGGCTATGTGACAGATAATTTCTAATATCAATAAAAGAGCTTTCTAAATCTGAGTAATGCAGTCCTAATGGGGAAGTCAAGTATGAATTAGACTTTAGAAGTGAGCAGAAGAATTCACAGTCCTGTGCAGAAGAGAGTAGCTCAGAGAAAGGCGAATGATGAACACAGTGAGGTGGGGGTGAGAGGAGGAAAAGGGAGATCTGAAGGCACATTTTGCCTTTTACCCACTTTTTGCCTAGAAGATGGTCTTGAAATCTGTGACTGTTGCTGGAGTTTAGAGGTGAAGTAAGGATTCGGGAAAATCCTTCCCAGTAGCTCTTCCTTTCTTCTTGCAAAATCTGCACATGTGAAGCTGTTCCACTTTACTTTACTCCCCTCACCAACTTGTACCTCCAATACTGGCCATGCACGGAGTAGGAGTCCGTTGACTGAAACTCCCCACAGCCTCAGGAAATGGTACTTAACAACTAAATAGCATAAGCTCCACTCAGACAGACAACTGGAGTCTGCACTTTTCAGTCATTAATGTGGTGCAAAGTTTTTAAAGCAGCAGTTGGATTTTTTTGAAAAAAAATTTACTATTTAAAATGAGTTGCCATATACAATCATATCCTTCCACTGCTGGGGTCGTCTAAACTTGACCTGTTCCTTCAGCTAGACTGTTTCCAGTAGCTTTTCAATTCACTATTCATTGCTAGGTGTCTGGTTCTACAAATATATTATTATTAGCTGCCGAAGTAGCTATAAAGGCAATTTAAGTTTATATTTATAGGACTCAGAAATTGTGTTACCTTAGCCCAAAGAAAATCTGATATGCCAGGAGTTCTATCTGAAGTGAGTGAATGGCCAATTCTTTCCATAACATTTTTCCATAATGTAGTTCTAACTGTACTTTATTCAAAAAACTTGTCTGTGATTTTTAGGAGGCATGTCTACACAGCAGACCTCAAACTGAAGCTAATAGCTCCCTCTTGCAGGGTGTTAGAGACAAAACCCTACAGATATTGTACTTTAAATGATTGCTAAGATCAGGAAGATAACCAAAGACTATCTTTGGCACTATTATAACTTCACTAGTCCTACTTATTTATAACATCTTTTGCTATATAAGCAAATATATATAAGTGAAACCTAACATACTAAATTGTATGTATTATAAAATAGATAAAATTAGGGTAATAGTTCACCTTAGTAAGGTAGTTGCCATTTTTCCTTTAAATGATTCTCATAAGCATACAAATCTGTCTCCCATCTTAATGAAAACAAAAAACCTCTACCTACCTTATCCTTACTCCCCTTTTTTCAACTTTCCTTTTCAGCAATACTTATTGAAAAAGGATCCAAAAATCCACCTCCACCACACTTCCTCTCTTCTCACTTTATCTCCCACCCATTCCAATCATGCTTTCCTCTCTAGATTGGCAATGAAACTTTTTGTCACAGCCATTAGCTATGTGCCCATTGTCCATTTCAGTGGTCATTTCTTAACTCTCATCATTCTTGACCTCTCAGCATCACTGAACCCATTCATCACCCACTTCTCCTCAACACACTTTCCTCCCCTGGTTTTCAGGACGATACTCTTTTTCCTGATTTCTTTGGTATCTACTAGACTTTTAAACAATGACGTGTCTGGGGGTCAGTCCTTGGACCTTTTCTTTTCGTTATCTATTCTCACCCCCTAAGTGGTATCAGCCAAATTTATAGCTCTGTATACCTTCTCTATGCTGAAAATTTCCCAAATTTATACTTTTAGCCTGTATCTTTCTCCTAAACTCCAGACTCACATATCCAGTTGCCTACCTGACATTTCCACTTGGACATATAATAAGCAACTCAAACTTGATATATCTCAGTTTAATCCCCTATGTCCAACCTTACCCCAACCCACCTCTCCTTGAACAAAAACAAAGCAAAATTGTATGTCTCATAGTTTCCCAGTCTCAGAACATAACTCTGCATATCCCCATCTTCAGGCCAGAAATCTTGCAGTTGCCCTTTATGTGTTTCTTTCTCTCTCATTCACATTCATTCCACTGGTTAACTTTGTTGGCCCTGCCTTCTGCATCCTATGGAATCCAGCCACTTCCCACTGCCACCACTGATCCAAACCACTCCCATCTCTCTGAATTGTGCTGTAGGCCTCCTTACTGGTCTTCCTTTCCAATATAAACTCTCCACCACATAACTGACAGAGTGAGTTTTAAAACATAAATCAGATCATGCCATTCCTCTGCTCAAAATCCTCTAATGGCTTTCCTTTTTATTCAAATTTAAAGCTAAAATTCTGACAATCACCTAGCGGGTCTTTCAAGGTCATTCCTCTCACCCCACCCGCACACTGTCACTCCAGTCTTCTTCTTCTGCACCAGCTACATCAGCCTGTGTGCCATGCCTCCAGACATACCAAACATGCTCTCACCTCAGACCTCAGGAATTTGTGGATTTGCAATTCCTTTAGTTTTGCACATAACC
Organism: Sciurus carolinensis; assembly: GCF_902686445.1. NCBI lineage: Eukaryota > Metazoa > Chordata > Mammalia > Rodentia > Sciuridae > Sciurus > Sciurus carolinensis. The sequence goes on along the minus strand of NC_062223.1, from coordinate 97,172,113 downwards.
CATGTCCCCTGACTTCCTTCAGGTCAAATGCCATTTGAGGTCTTCTCCAATCTCCCTAACCCCTCTAACCATATCACAAATACACCCTATTTCCAGTTCTGTTTTCTTTTTCTTCATATCATTTATTATCTGGTGACACATTATTTGTTAATATGTTTATTGTGTGTTTTCCAACACTAAAATGTTGTCTTTGTGAAGGCCAGAGCTCTGTTTTAATTATTGCTGTAACCCCAGTTACTGTTGTAAGCACAGTAGAGACTCAAAATAAATGGAAGGAAGGAAGGCAGGAAGGAAGGAAGGGAGGAAGGAAGGTAGGAAGGAAGAAAGGAGGCAAAGGGATATATCTTCTAGGCATGGAGGAGAAGTACCTCAGGCTAATCTCATAATCTTAGAGTATACTTTGGTTTTTATTATTTAATTTACGTGTAGTTTTTCAGAAATCAGGATTTGCATAGCAAGAGCACATTTGTTCTTTCAAATGGAATTTGAATTCACCACTTCCTAACTGAGGAACATTGTATAATTCAGTTAACCTTTCTAAACCTCATTTTCTGCTTTGATGAATTGGAATATTCAGATCTACCTCAAAAGATATGAAAGTTAAACAGGGTAATGTCTTTAAATTGTTTAGAAATATGCCTCACTTGTAGCAGGTCCTCGATACATGTTGACTATTACTGTTATTACTAGTTACTCCTCAGACATTTAACCTTACTAAATTTTAAAATGCAGTTTAGTATTAGTCTCAGAAATCATAAATTTTACATATATCACCAGAAAGGATTACTGGAAACATTTGACTAGTTCTTCCTCTTTTTATTAGCCATTTAAGTAAATCATTTTCATAGTTTTAATTCTGTTCTTCCTAAATTCAAAGATGTCTTAGTGTTCTAATCTGAAAGCACTCTAAATCAAAAGCTTAGTCTTTAGGATATCAACAGTGTACAACATATGGGCTTTTCCTCTATATTCCTAAAGCCCATAATTCCATGCAAGTGCAACTGAGGAGGGCATTCTGAATATTTGTATCTAAATGAACATAAGGGGCCCTCTGTTTCAAAAAGAACTTATAAAATTTTATCATAGTTAGCTTCCATCTCCACAATCAATGTTGCTCCTAGAGACTGAGTATCTCTGCTGGACAGGATGGTGCATGCTCCCTTCAAACTTAGGGTGGGGTAGGGTGGGGCACTTCAGAACATCCATAGGAGGAGGTGCAGGGTTGGGGTGTCCTGCATCTGTGCAGGTGGTGATCTGATGATCTGATCACCTGGGAGCTTCCTGCAGCTGTCAGGAGCAGGGCAGTCAGTGACTCTTTGATCTCCAGTGTTCATCTTCTAGTCTCTATGTTCCTAGCCCTTCACATTTTTGCTCTCTGCTCCCTCCCAACATGAACTAACTACCAACCCACCTTCCCCCAAGTACATGCAGGCAGTGTCTGTTCTTACAGTCAGTCAAAAAGCAGTTTCAGGTTTATGTAGTAAGTTGGATGCCTTTCATTGAATCAAATGGTCCTGAGTCTATCTACACAGAGAACCAATCTCAAATACTGAGGCAAGCCCATTATTGAGGCTGGTTTAAATAATGATTGAACTTTAAAGCAAAAGAACTTTAAAATCAACCTGATGAGGTACTTACTTATAAACAAGCTCAAGTGCCTTTTTCTATGTGTATTTATGTGCCCAGGATTTAAACCCAGGTCTAGTGCAAAGTCCACATTTTTAAGAACTGTGCCACAAAGTCTGCAGATAACTCACTTTGGTTTATGTCTTCTCTGTGGTGTAAAGAACCCTCCACCCACTTTGGCATACACAAGTCATCACTAATATCTTCATGAATTGCCTTTTCTTTTGCCCTCTTAGCACTTTCATTTTATTGTTCTTTGCTCTTCCACATTTATTGCATTGGCCCAAAAGAAAACATGTCAGCAGCTTCATGGTTTTATTTTGCACATTAAATCATAATGAACAAGCAATGACAGTATAGTGTCTGCAAAATGCTTTTCTTAACAGACATAATCTCAATTAAAACTCACCACTATCCTGGAAATTAAACATTTTACCACTTTTACAAATGAGGAAATGAAAAATAGTGCAACTTATCCAATGGCATATTACTCCTATATTAAATGCAGACTCTCTAACACCAAATGCACTTTTGTGCAGTAGATTACATTGTTTCGATTTCAAGGTTGTGTGCCTATAGTATAGACTACTATTGCTTTATGATAAGGGTTCTTGCTGGGTTAGTTTTGCATTCTTTTTTTTTCCCATTAAAATGACTGAAAATACAGGGTTTATTTACAGGTTGTTGAAAGACAACAATAATGCTTATTCATTCCAACTCCTAGAGATCATTGGCCCATAAACTTCTAAAATTCTGTCTTTGGGGATCTCCAACACTGCTCCAAAGTTTATTTCCCTATTTTTTTTAAAGTTAAAACACTGATCATGAAATATGTTCAGTTTATCTGAAAACATAAAGTAATACTACTCCACTTTTTTCATGAAGTCTTTTTTTACTTGTTTTTTTTTAATTTTTAAAATTTTATTTGTTCTAATTATTTCTTTTCTGGCATGATGGCAGAGCTCTGGAACCAAGTTGCCTGAATTAGAATTTTGGCTCCATTGCTTACAAACTAGGTGAATTATATATCCAAAAGTCAGTTCTCTATCTCTATTTCTCTCTACTAGGGCCCATGATAGACTTTTCTTAAAGTTATGAAATGTGATAGTTCATAAAGCATGAGTTAAAGTGACTAATGTGTATATAGTAAGTTCCCAACATATTAATAGCTATTAATGGTGTTTATGGATTCATGATTCAAATGAATGGTATTTGATTTTCTTTGATATTTGCTTACCCCGTGATTTGGAAATTGATCTAATGTTTTATGCCATCTACACATATCAACTTATAATTGATTTTGGTTTTCTACGACTTTGATATAAGCCACCAAATGTGATATGCTCAGCTTCTAATGAAGATAAGCAGAACTGTTCAAGCCAGATATTGTTTAAAAAATAAATTTGTGTGAGGTGAAGTCAAAGTACTACAGCTACAGAAATACACACAACCAGTTAGGGTATATTACCACAGGTCAAGTTGAGTCAAAATAATCAGATTGGTTCATTTGTAAGATGATTGCCTGTGACTGTCTCAGACCCTACAAGCCCTCTTCCTCCAGTCCATCACAGTTTTCCTTCCAGTTCAGAATTCACCGAGGTTAACTTCAAATGTGGATCCCGGGAGCTCTGATCATTTCCCAAATGGGGTTTCCTATCAGGCTGCTTTGATCTTAGCCTGAGTGGGTAGCCCCTATGTCATCCCTGTCACGTGCATTGTGCAAAGAGCTTAGTTACCTACAATAAGTGGGTCTTCTTGTTTTAAAAATGCAACCGTCATTTCCACTTCCTCAGTGAATATAACTCAGTTTAAAGACATTACACCTCTAAAGTGCTGAGTACATATTTTATACTTTGTGATTGAATTTCCTGCTTTTGCTTTTATGTTGTAGATATGTTAGTTAAAATCTACCACTTGAACTGCCAGAGATCTGATCTTTCTTGGTTGGTGTGAAAAGAGAAGTTAATAGACACACAGAATCCTTAGGGTTATCTCACTTTGTTGTTTTTTAAAGTAGTATTTGTTATTGGAAAACCAATATATTTGTTGTTACATAACTGCCTTCCCTTGGTCATTTTTTGTTATTGCCATTAACTCTTGCCCCTCACCTCCCAGAAATCTGTCTCATAACCAGTCTGTCCTTTTCACCTGACCTCTTTGTTCACAAGCAACATGTTCATTATCAGTGATATTCACATGTTGAAAGAACCTCCAAGTCTGCCTACTAAGATGAATACATACTCCACTGCATGACCTACTAAGATAAGTAGTGCCCAGGCTAGTAATTAAAAACACAAGAAAGGGGAGCATAGAATAAAATTATAACAATGTTAGCTAACACTACAACCCCGTGGCCTTGTGAAACAGAATTACTTGAAAGGGGATTTCTGAAAATGTTTTTATTGCTTTCTCAAAGCATGGGGATTTGTCAACATAGAAGCTGTTTTCAGTAGTGAAGGTATCGTGTGTCCACCATACAACTAAATTATATCAACTTATTGTGTTGCTTAAGGAAACAAACAGATTTCAAAGGTTTATTCTAGAAAACAGTCTTTAATCAATTTCTTAAGCTGTCTTTGAACATAATCTAGTAAGCAGATGTGAAGTTAACAGCTTATTGTGTTCACACTCCCTACATCCATTCACTGTCTGCCAGGCTCAGAATAAAAGTCAAGACATGTGCACATAGAAACTCTGTAGATGTTTGTAGCATTTAAAATTAAAATAGTGAGAAGGCTGCCTGGGCGTCCCTTCAGACATGGCACAGTGGAGCACAGAGACAGGAAATATGCCAGACTGCCTCTGTAGGAGGCTGCTGAGAACACGTGCAGCAAGGAACAAGGAACCGCTTAATGATTAATCACTGTCAACCTTTGTTCTCGTTAAAGACTTGATTGTTGGACAAGGCTTGTAATGAGGGACTGTTTTGGTGTCTGTTGCTATGAGATTGTGCTCACTGATCCTCAGCTGATGTAAGCTGCTGTTCTCTTTTTGCCCAAGTCGAATGAACTTGAATGAAAGCGTTCTAACAGTGCCTGCTAGTGGTGCTTCAAGAAGAGGCTCTGTACACGCCACTTACCAAATGTTAGTCTAGCCCCAAAAGAGAGATCAGATGACCAAGAGTTTGGCTTATTTTTGGCACATGAAATTTTAGCATATGAATTTCGGCATATGAAATTTTAGCAAAAAAAAAAAGGTTTGATAATATGAGAAGTAGGTGGACTTTATGATAATAATAAAATAAAGACCCTCCCCATACACAAACACACACATACATACACACACACACACACACACACACGCGCGCGCACACACACAGAAAAATGCCTTTTCTTTTTTGGAAAGCAAAGATATTCAGAAATCAAAATGTGAAGCTATTTTGCTATTTCTCTTGCCCTCTATAAATATAATGTTCAATTGTGGTTTTCAAACCAAATTCATAACCACCAAATTACAAGAGCATGTAGAGTGTATGTTGGCATTTTCCTAAAGAATAAGTAAAAAAAATCTCACTCATTTTGTCACTGATTACTTGGCTTATCAACTTTTGTATAACCACCTTGAATCTTTATTTTATTGCAATAAAATATCGATGGAACATTTAAAAAGAGAAAACAGCATTTTTAAATTTAAAAATTATTATTCTGGGTTGAAATGAGCTTATGAAACTCTGAAATTGTTATGAAGATTAGCACATAATTTTTTGTGTGAAATAGCTTATAAAATATATATTTACATTAATATACTAATATGGACTAATTAAAACTGTTAGTGATATTTTCAGATTGCACCTACCACTCTCTAGCCAACAATCTCAATCTCTCTCCCTCTTGCCTGTCTAACAAATAAAGCCTGCTATAGTGTTTTTAAAATATGTCTACACGATGCAACTTTTCTCATGTTTAACATCTGTGTGCAACTATTTGGTTCAAATATTATGTATTTCTAGTTCTTCTCTCCTTTTTAATCACAATTCAGCTTAACTTATCTACAGTAAAATGAGGGAAGTTCAATAGGGACTGTTTCCACTCCAAGCATCCTAAAATTTGGCAGCATCCTGGGTCTGTGCCTGGTCTACAGGTAACTCCAAATGTTTAATTTGATATCAGAGGCAATCTTGCTTTAACCAGCAAACTGCCTTTTCCAGGTCCCTGAAAGGGATCTATCAAAGGCCAGTTAGTCTGTTCCAACATCTCCTGGTAGATTTGCTCTAAATTCTCCCAAACAGGAAAAATCAGTTTTCCATTTAAGTCTCTGAATAGAATCCAGTTTTCATGGAAAAATATTCATAATGTATAATTGGTTTGGTCATTTAAGACACATTGCAGTTTGCAGTGAGTAGATCATCCCCAAAGCTACCAATTGTTCCTTATTCAGTTCATGCAACCCTTTAAGGAACATCTTTCAATAACTCAAGCCTTATAAATCTTGGTGGGCCTGATGGTTTTTTTATCCTTGAACATAGATATTTACATTAAGAAGTAATTGACTGCTTTGTAAGGTTGGTCCTTGAACAGATATTCTTAGACAATATTTCTAAGTAACTAGCCTAAAATTCTGGGGTGGGAGAGACATATCAAAATAAATCACTCTTTACATAACATTGTGAATTATTGCCATTTAAATAGAAACAGCCTTCCTTTACTGTAATAAATATACACTGATAAATTATCAACTTTCCTTCCTTCCCTAACAAGTGATTTTATACATCAATGTCCATGTTGTTTTCTTCTACCCTTAAAGAGCAGTGTGGTAGGAAGTATACCAGTTAGTTCTGCTGATGTTAAATTTGACTGAAAGTTATTCATCATGTACTAATGGACTCTGTTTGAATTTTATTAAAAATACATAAATTATTGAAATAAACTAAATTATCCATTCTATAGTAATTTTCTCACAACAGTGCCCATCTCATTTTCTCCTATGAGCAGGGTCAGATGAAATCCAAAGATGAACACCTTCTTGGTCTTGAAAATAATAACAGGGCATATGGATGAAGTAATTACTAGGAAAACCATGATCCCAGCTGCCAGGGGGGAAATATTCAAGGTAGACTAAAAAAAGGTATGAAAAAAATATTCAGGATTAATTGAGAAGTAAAGGAAAAAGGTGAAGCACTGGGGAGCAAAAGGACTGCTATACAGGAAATGGCCACCTGCAATATTAAGTGATGTGTATTTATTTTAAAAGAATTAAATTGCCCTTCCTTCCATAGGATCCATAGGTAGTCAGTTGCACATTAACACTATATCTGTCGATATTAGTTTGCTTTCAAAGAACTCAAAATACTTGAATTAACCCTGAGAATATTTATTAGCAATACTACCTTTCTAAAATGGAATCTGAATACTTACACTAAACCTTGAAAAGAGCAACTTTTTAAAAAGGATGCTAGGGTTTTGATGATGTCAGTACACCTGTTTATACAAGAAGAAAGCTGAAGTGAAAGCCTGAGAAGCATTAGATAAATATGATGAACTTCAACTAAAAATCTGTCAAGTAAATCAGGTCCCAGGATGAGATAATCAAACTGTATCTTGCTAAACCCAAACAAGTACAGTAGTTGACTTAATTAATGATTTTTTCAGACTGATTATTTGGTAATATATATGAAAAATAAATAGTTGAATTATTTTAAATTTCCATGATATTTGTGGCATGGCATTTCAGATACTTGGCCAGAGTTCTGTCAAGTTTGGGAAGCTAGCAATTTCTGAAATTTTTGCTTTGTTTTGTTTCTTCTGAGCATAGCTGAATTACAATACTTTCAAAATCTAAAAGAAATCCAACTGGCTCAAATTTAATCACAGTTTTGATTTAAATATTTAGAAACACTCTGATATATACTAAATGAACTGTTATTTGGATCCAGCCAGCCACTGAAGAGTTGTAGCAGTCCCAAATGTATATCCTTTTAAAAAGTACCACATGGATCTGGATAGCACAAAACAGTGTAAACATTGGTAACTACACAATGTATCACTCTCCCTTCATGCATTCTCTCCTGATCAGCAGTTGGGAACATAAGCCACAAATGTTTACCAAATTGAAAAATCACTGGACAGCCAATTCAAATCAAGGATCTGTTTCTAGTTACAAGGAACAGAATCTGATACAACCAACCTACCCAAATTGCTGAGAAAAAATAGGTTAAAAGTTCATGTATATCAATCTGTATTGCTGAATTTAAATTCAAGGTTTTAATTGTAAGCAAAAAGATTCATATAGTATCTTGTATTGACAAATAATAATTAATACTTCCAGTTAAGGCATTTTATATATCAAATATTGATAATTATCATTTTACTGAAAAATTTTTATATACATGTTACTTTCTTAATAACACCAAAGTAATTATAAATCATGTTACAAATGAGATTTATATAATTTTAAATAATTTATTTATCATTTATTTAACAATGAATAATGCTGAGTATCTCCTTAATGCTAAGTATATGTGTGCTAGAGGGAATATATAGATGAATAAAATAGTCCATTTTCTTATAGCGATCATGGTGTAGTAAGAGGAAATTTGTTGGTAAATAAATAAAATGACATCTTCTAGAATGGAGATAAATACAAGATATGATTTGACCCAAGTGATAGTTGTCACCTATGTTGGACATGTGACAACATATACCTTCCATTTCCTGAATTTTCAATCTGTATGGATGAATTAATGTACAGTAAAGAGTTAGCTTGTGAACCCAAAGATAGACCAGACATGCTGGCAAATGAAAAAAAAAAAATGCCTTGAAATAGTTGGGCTAAAAACAACTTAAGCTCTCTAGTTCACCTGGTATTCCAAACAATGAGAAACAAATATGAAATACTCTGTGTGTGTGTGTGTGTGTGTGTGTGTAAGACATTCAGAATCTTATAACCCAACAAAATTTTTAAAAATTCCAGCTACTCTTTTCTAAGTACATCACCTTGAAGTGACAGCATATCTGGCAATAGTTGGATAACTAATTTGATCAGTGTAGATAGAAAAGATGGTTAGACCAAAAACAGTTGACCTTCCTCATTCTTTTCCATAGTAGACTTTTCATTTAAGGCTATCATTTTTCTAAAACATTATTTTGGTACTCGGCAGATCAAAATGTGTTTGTATAGTTTGCATAAATAAGATTTGGTAAATAACCTGATTTTCTGGGAATTGATCCAAGTGAAACCTCTACTCTTTTGAAGTTCATCCCTCAGTGATTCTTAAGGAAAATTCAGCTTTTTTGAAGTCTCACTGAAGTATGTAGTGGCTTGCTCCCCTAATCCAAGGGAGACTTCTGGGCTACATTTAACAGAGAACAGATGGCTCCTTTCTAATGTCCTTTGTGGTTGTTATAATAATACATTCAAAAATAGCTAATCATGTCACATTAGAGTAGCTGAGTATGTTTGAAGATATTGAGCACAGAAACTTTATTATTGCATCTTGATTTCCATGCCTGTTAAATGACCTGCAATAACCAAGACTTTCTCTCATATCTCATAAGAGGAATATGACAGAATTTGTAGGTTAATGTGTAGGCTATATGTTTTGTATATTTTAGTGCAGAACGGAGATTCAAAACATAAAAATTATCTCCAGCAAAGTAGTATGTAGATTTTTTACAGAATTGGGGAAAAATACAGGAACTTTCTATGGAATTACTTGAGAAAGGTCAGAAGTTATTACCAAAGGTATATGGTTCTACACTGGGTCTTCTACATTTATAGATGCGAATGTGTCCAGAATTCTAATACATTTCCTCCACATTTCCAATCCCAAACCTAATTTCATTTATCTTAATCACTTCAGAAGGAGAGAGTCATTTTGGTCCCCCATTATTCACCCCCAGATGACTATTGTTTATTATAGAGGTAAAATCTCAGCATGCCATGTTAACATAATATGCCATGTTAGCATAACAGTGTTGTATTTAAGACTTGATGTAAAAAAATAGAGTTATTTCATCACAATGTTTTGTATTGTTCACTTGATTAAATAGAGATGAAATACCAACTATTCTAGTATTAGAATGGAATTTAGAGATTATAATCTAAATTTCATATTTGAAACTTGGAGAAAGTGAGGTCTACAGAGGTACGAAAGAAGACTGCGACATAACAAGGTTCACAGATCACACAAAACTCCTAGAAGATTGTCTGTGTGTAAGATAAGAATATAATAATTGTGAGAGCAAACAATAGTCTAAACTAAATGCTAACTTTCCTTGCACACTTAGTCTATTTCTGCTGCTGTAGCAAAATAAAACAGAACAGGTCATTTATAAGAACATAATCCTTATTTCTCATAGTTCTGGAACCTGAGAAGTTCAAGACCAAGGTCCTGGCCTCAGTATCTGCTGAGACCTATTCCCCTGTGTCTTGTCATGGTGGTATCCTAACGTGGCAGAGGGCAGAAGGCAAAACAGGATGTAAAGGACCCCTTCAAGGCATTTCATAAGGACACTTAATTCCATTTATAAGGGTAAAACCCTCATGGCTTATCACCTGCTAAAGGCTCCGACTCTTGATACCATCATGATGGGGGTTAAGTTTCAGCATAAATTTTGGAGAGGGCACCATTATTCAAACCACAGGAAACACTGCCTTATGAGCCAAAGACTGTGGCACATATTTCACCTACATGATTTTACTTAAGCCATTCAACAATTGTAATGAGGGAGGCCCTGTTATTTAGCCCTTAATAGACAAGAAAATGAGACGAGTTTAAGAAACTAGAATACGTCTGCATAGTTTTCACTGAGGTGAAATTCTAAAGTAAAACAACATATTGTTTTGGGTTTTTTTATTCCCAAAGGGTAAAAAAATCTTATGTTCTTTCCAAGGTATGTAAAGCAAACTTTGGCTACCGATTCTTTAAAATTTCCAATTTGTGCCATGTATTACTTGGCCATAATTTTGATTTAAGAAGTAGTGTCCTAGAAGCTCTTTCCCTCCTTTTAAACTATGGTATCATTTAGCCCTTCTTCATTCTCCATCACTACTTGTTTACTGAATGGTCTTCACTTTTAATGAGAATGGAACATGTTGATAATTATCTCATCCAAAACCATACTACTTTCCAAACACTTTTACAAGAACAGACAATTTTAGGGTATAAAACTGTTCCTTACTATATACCCATACTCTGGTTTCCTTTAGATTATACAAATCTTTCACCTTTGACTAATGTTTATCCACTTGAAATGAATGCTTTTATAGAGAGGAGTTATAGAAAAGATTAAGGGATTAATATAAACACAATTTATAGAACAAACTCAATGAAAGATAAAATTATCATGAAATACAATTTCCCAGCCTTGTTTTAATTGATGGAAGCAGTGATGATAATACTGAGCCACTACTAAATTCAAGTGCCTTCTCAGGCACATCTCTGAGTAATTATTGCTTGTTGGTTTGTTGCTGGGACTATTATAAACTACATACTATCCTCACTACATGATGATCAGAAATTATACATTATTTAGCCATATATACACACATGATGCTCAGCAAATGTCATATTAGCATAAGCAGGGATGTTAACATTTATTTTAAGTCAACTGCATACCAAACACCACTATACTAAGTGCTTCACTTATTGTAGGCTATTTGTTCTTAAAAATCACCGTTGGAGGTATTATTATCCCCACACAATGTGGAAAAAAGCTGAGTTGGGATTTACACCCAGGTATGGCTGATCCTAGAATTCACTTTTCATTATTGCTGCCAACCTACTCAAATTGTGCTTTTAGAACAGAGGATTTTGCCTATTACCTTATTTATTAAGCCCAGTCACCTTTAATACACTTTGCATTTTAAACACATGCATGTAAAAAAAAAAAAGATACATTTCTTAACTTTTATCTCCTCATCCTTAAAATGTGAATAATAATCAAAACAGAATTATTATAGGGATTAAATCAGATAATAAATGCCAAGCCTTCAACATATGGCCTTGCACCATAACTTTCAAGAAATGGTAAGTATTAGGAATGGGAGGCCTTCTGTGTGCCTTCTTGCCTTGCAACAGACAGACGGACATCACTGTCATTGTGGTGGTCCACTTCATGATCTCATCATCTCCCACTAGCCCTTCCTGAAACATCCTTTGTGCCAAGGGCCCCTTCAAGGTGGCACACCCGTTTAAAATCATTGGCTTTAGCATTGATGCTCAACTTCTCCTTTCCCTTTTTCTTTGGTTTTCCAGTTGCCTTTGAAAAGAGGCAGTATTTTCACCCCATATGCCTCAAAACAGGAAATTCTCTCTCGCTTTTCTGCTTCTTGAAAGTATGGATGGTTTCAAGCGTGGTGTAGCGGAGGTACTCCAAGGAACGTCATTTCGTTACTTTCATGAACACTAACCTTTAATGAGTGGGGGTGGTGTTGGACTATGATGGTCAATGATGTTTAGAGACTTTGTAAACTTCCTGAAATTGTTAGACAAAATCCCTAGACGTACGTGTGTTTAGGGGGATGAGAGGAAAGCAGAATCCACAGCTTGGTGATGTCCTCAGAAGGCACTGTGATGCACAGAGAAGTTCAGAAACCACTGCTCTTAGGGGCAGAAAGCTGAAGTCAACTTACAGAGCAAAAAGTTCAGGTCTGCCACAAAGAGCCCTTCTGAAGTTGAAGAATTTCTCTTTTAAGAGTAATTTCTCATTCCTTCCCCCGAGTTACCAAACTCTTGCCACTCCACCCTGACCCACTGACGTTTTGTTCCTGGCTGCTCTCCCACCCCAGTGCTGCTTCCTCACTCATGGAACTGGTCTCTGTGCCAATCCATAATAAGTGTCCACCCCAGAGGCTAAGAATAGACGCAGTGTCCTGGTGACTTGAAAATTGAGTAACATCTGAAGGATGAACTCTATAGTGACCATAAAATTCATTCTAATCGTTCAACCAAACAGATTACAAACATACAATCAGAATTTCCCTGATGAGCAAATGAAAAAAAAAAAAAAAAAAAAAAAAACGCCTTCTTGGGCAGAAGGAAAATGCAGCTACTGTTCACAATGGCAAAGGACCAAGAAAAATATGAAAGCAAATACACTTTTCTGTGTTTCCAAACCCCACCTTTCAGCATCTCCCCTACCTGATCCCTCACTCTTACAGATCCTGTTCTATCAGACAGGCTACATATACTTCTTTCAAGCAAATAATTTTTTTTTCTGTTTATTTCTCCCAAATGCATCTTCTTGGATGTGGATATATGTTCTTCACATGTCAGTTAGGTGTTTGACCATGTTCATGTCAATTCCTTAACCTTTCTCAGCAAAGCGTCATCTGTAGAAAGAAGTTGGGTGAAGGATCTGTAAGTTGCTTTTTAGTGCCCACAACCTGTGGTGACTGCTGGATTGGGCGGCCATTATAAACAGATCTCGTTGTAAATATTTCTGATTCCCAATTTGCCGGTTACTTCCAGGAATTGCTAGGTACTTTCCATAAGGTATATATATTTTAAATTTAATATGACATATAAAAATATCTACTATTCCCTGGCCAATATAGCTAAATAGAACAAGGGTCAGCTAACAGTTCCTGTAAAGGTTCAGGTAGTAAACGTTTCACGCTTTGTGAGTTGTAAGGTTCTGCCACAACTCTTTGGCTCTGTTGTTGCAGTGTGAGAGCAGCCACAGACAATATGTAAATGAGCATGAACAGCCAAGTTGCAGTAAAATTTTATTTACTGAAAAACGGTGGCAGGGGGAATTGGCGCATCATGTCATTGCCTGCTGACCCTTGAAATAGGAGATTGGCAGACCTGGCAAGCCAAGGGCGGGAGTGTCTTATCCCTTCAGTCCTTCTGTTTGCAGGCGGTTTCCTGGATGATTTCCTGATGAATTGTTTTGTTGTCATCATTCTTGTTGTTGTCATTGTTGTAGTGTCAGACAAGGAATGTTCAATTATTTTAGCCACCCACAGTTACCTCACCCTCCATGCCACAAGCAAAGAAAGAAGTGAGCAGGCCTGCCAGCTTGGAGGGAATGGAACAGTTAAGGCAGCTTGTTTCTCAGGCCAGAGATAAGTAAATGGCTTTATCAGCAGACAGCTCAGAAGATGAATAGCCTGGAGGAACAATTGAGCAGTTAGTTCCTTGAAACAGGGAAAGAAGAGGAAAAGAGGGAAAGAAAGAAGGGAGGGAAAGGAAAGATTGATTGAACAGCAAACCAGTATGTGAGGTCCACTGTACAGACTTGCCCAGCTGGGTACTTTATCTCGAATTTGTTTTGCAAATTGCAGATGCCTAGCTCTAGAAGCCAAGAAAAAGAAAAGGCAGTCATTCCATGCCAAAATCTCAAGTAACTCACATTATTTCATTTTTGTGGGAGGAAAAATTGCTAAATATCCAACTTCTAAATAAGTTAAGAGAAACAACCATGTTACCCAGATGCCTAGAATGACACAAATATTTTTTAGAATTTTTTTAATGGTAAGAGAACAATACCTGCCCCAAAACTTTGATTTCTTTGTGAAAGTTACTGTGTCACTCTTCAGCCCACAAAACTGTTTTAGCAGTGAAATTGAGTGAATTCAATAAGTCCTAATGTTTCAGTATACTTCAACAAAACAGGAGATGTGTAATTGCACTTCATTTTACCTTTTGCTGAAATCAGCCCTGTCTGACAGAGCCCTTGCACTGCATTGCAATGAAAGAGGTAATCCCAGAATTTTATTAGTTAACATCTTTTTAAAAGATCTCTCACTTACTGACCATGATTTACAGAGATACTCTGTCAAAGTATGACCCAGTAACCAACCTCTCCTCCACTGTTTGTTACTGAGATTTACAAGATTTTCTTCATATATACCATTTCTTTAAATATTTATGCTAGAAATGTTCAATTAGATGCACCAGCTGGCTGGGTTGGGGAAGTAGAATTTGTTCTTAATTTTTAAATTTTGACTTCTTTCAAAAGTTCTTCAAATTCTCTTTGGTGAAACACAATTAGAGAGAGTACAAGGGTTGACATTAAGAATTCAAATATCCCCTAATTTTCTAGAGATTTATAGACAGTTTGCAACCTCATTGGGTTAGTACTTCCTTGGTGACCCATGGAAAGAGGGTTAAAATGATGAAGTGACAAATGTGGGAAAGGATCCTTTTGCCAGATTTACCATACTTTAAAACATGCACCCAGCTTCTAATAAACATAAATCATCAATATACATGCCACCTGTTTATGAGATTGTTTTGATTGTCTTCAGCTAAAAGGTTTATTTATCATACAGATGATTTACCAGATGGTCTGCTAATATCTGTAAGACCATTCTGGAAAATAAATTGCCCATCAGTAGTACAGTTAGAAAACTTAAAAGTGAGCTGGACCTGGCAGCACATGCCTATAATCCCCACTACCTAGGAGGCTGAGGCAGGAGGATCCCAAGTTCAAGGCCAGCCTGGGAAACTTAGTGAGACCCTGTCTCAAAAACAAACAAAACAAAAAATCTCAAAAGCATAGGCAAGTAGCGGGCTTTTCTAGTAGTCACAGAATTTGTTGCCATGGTACAGCACCATCCACAATTTAAAGTGTGACAATTTGTTCTCCTTGGAGGTGAAAGCCTTGTAAGATCAAATTATCTTGACTTCTCTAGTAACTAGCAAAATGTCTGGCACATATGTTATAGTCAGTTGATATGTTTGTTTATTTGTTTACTTAATGAATGAATGGAACACATTGTATCCTAAGGTCTGTATTTAGCATTTTCTTCATTCTATTAATAACAATAGCTTGAAACTCTGAAAAGCATTTTGAATAATACACCAAGAATGTTTCTGTAATGTAAGAGATTGAATGGTTACTTGTTAGGAATGTGATAAAAGGGAATGCTGCTTTTGAATTTGAACTAGACAAAGAGATAGATAGATAGATAGATAGATAGATAGATAGATAGATAGATAGATAGATAGACAGATACATATAGATAGAGGCTGACTGACCAGTGGACAAATGGGTGGATAGGATAGATAGATAGATGGGCAGGAGGATGAACAGATAGAGGCTTTATTTAGTGTCTATATAGAGTATGAATCCATAGTTCTTTAGAATGTTCTAAATTCTTGACTCCATCAAGAATATCTGAGTTCTTCTTAAATGATAGACTAGGATGGAGACTTCTAAAAAATATGTACATGAATTTATTATGAGCTCTTCACTACTGATTTGGGATAATTTTTAAATATTCTTGAAGTGAAAGAGCAGAAATTGGGTAACGAAATATGTAGTGGTTTGAGGCAGAGTAGTGAGATGCTGACAAAAGACCTAAAACCTTAGAGAAAGAAGAGCATGCTCAAAAGTGGACCTTAGAGTAAATGCAGGATCAGTTGTGTAGAGTCAGAGAAATGCTTAACTGTGATCTCAAACCCTTCTTGATTGGGGTGGCATTTGGAAAAATGGATTTATCCTACTAAGAGGTTCTGATTCTAAAATTCATAAAAATTTTGCTTGTTTTAAATTCATGAAAAGTCATTTTGGTCTCTTTGCTGCTTTATCCTCAAGGCCTAGAAGAATGCATGATACATAGTAGATGCTCAATAAACATCCGATGAATGAATGAATGAATAAAAGTAGAGAGAAGTTCATAAGTCTGAAGACAGGTTGATTATTGGTAGAATACAGAAGTGTGATTTCCTTGGTCTAGCAGTTCTGTGCTGGAGGAAAACAAAGATCAAGAAATTGAACCATTTTTAAGCACTGGCATGTTACCCTATCTCAGTGACTTAATTAACATTGCAAAAGGACTTTAAAAATCTCAAAATATGTACACACTATCACAAACATATGAATCATTATAAATAAATATTAAATGTAAATTAATATGAAATCCCAGGAGAATGGGATCAAAAACCTAATTTGTAGGTAAATATTAAGTACTGCAATTTTATAGTAAAAACAGGAAAAAACACAAAATGAAACACTCATATGGGTGTTACTTGCTGACAAATCAGTCTTTAACTCATTTCTCTAGGGAAAAAAAATATATATATATAAGAGCACATTAATGGGAATAGCATAAATTCATCCACAATCACACACATACACTGTCATTTACAGGTTAAGGATGTGCCCTTTTTACCATGACCTTCACATGCCCTTCAGGAGAATATGTGTTAGGGGAGAAACAGAATGATTTCTGTGATCTCAAGTTCTACATGACTGAGTTTAAGGCAAAGATTGAAGCTGAGTATGAATACCAG
The DNA here is from genome assembly GCF_902686445.1 of Sciurus carolinensis. Lineage (NCBI taxonomy): Eukaryota > Metazoa > Chordata > Mammalia > Rodentia > Sciuridae > Sciurus > Sciurus carolinensis. The sequence continues at coordinate 97,155,303 of NC_062223.1, read as the reverse complement.
AGCCAATGCATTGGAGCATATTTTTCTTTCAAAATATTTTATGTACTAAAGTTTGCACAACATCTTGGCAATGACAGTGAGTCTGCGAAGGAGTTGTTTTGTGTTTCACGGCTAACATAAGAGCAAAAAAAATGTGACAGCAGCAAAATATTACTTCAATCATCAACTGAAAGAATGTATATAGAAGAGTACAAGGCAGGGTCCATGAACTAGAAGCCAAAGGTTTAAAAATCTACAAAACTCCAAAAGAGCATTTATCTCTTATTCTTTCCTCCATACCAGTGAACCTCTCTTCACCCCCTCACAAGTTTTATATTTAGAGAACCCTTTGGACTCTAGGGAAAAGGTCCTAGAATATCATTTGGTATTGTGAAGGAATGAAACTAAATTTAGCACAGTCCATCTGTTTGATTAGAGAGAGAAAGACACATAACTACATTTTCTTGGCACACACACAAATCTTTTTAAAATCTTGGAGAAGGGTGGTTTTCCAGATTTCTCTGAAAACCATTTTGAAGTTCACCCATTCTGCCATTGGAAACTCTGTCCACCTCTTTTCTTTCTCATGGTTTTATTGCCATTTCTAAATACTTTTTTAATCTCTAGGAAGTAGAAAACTTCCTGGCACATAGTAGACATTGAGCAAATTTGTCAAATTCATTAATGGATTAACAGGTACATGGGTAACTAGACTGGGTATTAGGTGATCTGCATCTTAATCCTAAAGTACTAGTAGGTTTCATATTACCCAATGAAAATTATTAGGCATCACTTCCTACTATCACAACTTTGGGTGAATATGTATGTTTGGTGTGGGGTATATATTATCTTTCTACATAACTTGTAAACTGTGGATCTTAACTCCAATGGCCTACATAAGCCAGGGACATAAGAGAAATGAGGAAGACAGGTGACTATATGAAGTAGTGGAGACTATGGCCAACTGGAAAGCCAAAGGGCCAACCTGTGTTTAAAACATATTAGGGATTTGCCAGCTCACATCTTCAATCCAAATATACCTTACAGTGTGAGCTCTTTCACAAGAACAATGGCCTCTAAACCAGTCCTATAATATAAAAACAAAAAAATACAAAAACAAGTAAATAGGCAAAATATTGATAGTTAAAATTAAAACATATAAGGAGAATTTGTTTTAAGAACATGTGTTATCAGGTTAAGTTTTATATTCCTGGCACTCTTCTAAATTTTACCTGGCCTAATTTTATGTCATTAATATAATTACCTTCATTTTACAAATGAGGAAACAAAGTCACAGTATATTGGTTACTCTATGAAAAAATAGTCAGATGTTTAAAAAAAATGAGCATAACAAAGAACAAAGTGTTGGATTCCTGAGCTGTCCCATAATCCAGGTGAAAGAAGCTCACCCCAACAAACAGTCCATTTCTTTACATCTCCAAGTAGGAGAATGAAGGTAATTCCCTGACTCCATTGATGGCTCATAATCATAACCTGCAACTGAACTGAGAGCTCTCCATTTCTAATAAAGCTGACACAGAACAGCTTTCAGCAATCTGCAAGGCCTGTCTCCTTTGCTTCACAAGGAAAACACAAACAAAAACGGATTTATAGCTCCTCTGTGTTGAAGTAACATTAACCGTTATGAGCAGCTGTCATTATTGAGTGCTTACTGTGTGCTAGGCATTGGATTATCAACCCTAATTCTTCCAGGAACTGAAAGGAGTCAGTACCATCACTGTTCCCATTTTACAGATAAGGAAATGGAAGCTTACAGAGATGAACTAACTTCTGCCAGACTACACAACTAATAAGTGTCACAACCAAGGAGGCCCAGTCTCCAGAGCTCATGCATTCGTCCATTATGTGACTATTCAAAGAAGTCTGGAAAGTCCTTTGAATTTCCCTATGTTTGTCAGCCATTTTTTTTTAAACATGAAATCCTCTTTCCAAAGTCTTATGTAAAACTCCAAATGACGTCATAGAAAAGAGCAGATTTCTATTTTGGTTGCAATAGAGTGTGGAGGGCCAAAAACTGTCTCCTATATATTCTCTCTAACCTTAATGTCTTCCACCACCACATTTACACTTCTCTGACCTGCCTCTTTCTCCCTGTCACAGGCTTTGTTTCACTCTCCTTGGTCTGGGTGGACTGAAAGGCTCTACCCTCAATCCTTCGTGTATTTTCTCTTTCACTTACCCTCCAAGACATTCAACTCATAGATCTTCCTCTACTACCATTCTGTTAGTGATTCTCAAGTGCTGTCTCCATGTCCATATTCCTGTTGGTTTGTCAGACACACAAAATCTTTTCCAAGGTTCATGATGGATTTAATGCCGGAAGAACTGACTTGTTAAGGGGATGTAAAGTTATTAGAGGTTGACTCCTTAAGAGCCTCAGAAGATGTACTCCACAGATGGATCTGATTATTTTGAACAAACTGGTGAGGAGGAACTCCCCACCCTGTTCCTGCTATTTTGTTTTTCCCCCCCAACATACTCCCTTCCACTGTTGAACCTAAGGGTACTCAGCCCTGAGGGAAGCCTCCATGAACAGATTGGGTTGGTGCAAGCAAGCCAGGGCATCTGCATTATAACCTGCTTCTCAGATGATTGTCATCAAAGTCTAGGGATCTTTGTGTTTATATAATCTAAAGTTTGCTTCCATAATTTTTCATATTTATATACACACGTGTTTTATTCCTTACATAGGTGATAAGTTCTCAAAGGTAAGAGCTATGTTTTCTCGTCTTTTTTAACCCCACAAGTGTTCAGCTTAATCTTAAACACCTAATTGGGAATTAATGAGAATACTTGACTGGGTTTAACTTTCTACACTGTGGGGTCCTGAGCTGTCAGTGCCTATGCACTGGCAAATTCCTCAAATTAGAATGGCCATTCACCAATATCTAATCTTATTTGATATTCAATGTGAGATTTTAATCAATACTTTCTTATCTTCAGTGGGTTAGGTGTTCTGCTGGATAATGCCCTGAGATTCCTGAGTTATTGACTAGGGAGTGAAATTAACAAATGCCTTAAAAGTGAAATTATTTCCAAATTTCAAAGTGTTTGAAAAACAGTAGTTCACAGGCCTTCATGTCACAGAAAACCTTCTATCCAAAATGGTCATTAAATTGTTGAATATATGTCTTCAAACATAATTTTCATTGCCAGATCAGCAATAATAAGTGCTAATTCTAGGGAAAAGGAAGTACTTATTACTCTATGATGGTTTGTTCCCAAGAAACTGAAAGGCTTGCCGTATGTTTTATGGTACTTTTCTTTGAGGTTTCACAAACACTTTCTGGAATGTGGAGGCTGCACCATCAGAGGCACATGGGAGCTGATCCAGGGCCCTGATGTCATTAACCTACCTGCTTTGGTTGTTGTGATATGCAGGTACTTCTATATTTAAAAAGAAATTCTCTGATCTCCAACCCATTAAGCATGGTTGATCTTTAACAGGATGAAAAATGTTTGGAATCTAAGTTCATGATCTTTTTGCTATATTTTTCTTCTTTTAATTCACAGTAGCTTTCCCCTCCTTTCTCTTCTTTAGGATCAACACTCTGTGGTAGGCCAGAACACAGGCCCCAGTCCAAGTCCCAACCCCTGCTCAAATCCAAACACTGGAAGTGGTTACATGAACTCCCAGCAATCACTGTTGAATCAGCAATTGATGGGAAAGAAACAGACTCTACAGAGGCAGATCATGGAGCAGAAACAGCAGCTTCTCCTCCAGCAGCAGATGCTGGTTGATGTGGTAAAACTTTTTTCCTAACTTCTAATGCACATATTTGGTCCAACAGAAGGAGGTCATTCTTTTCCATTTCTGTTTGCTACCCTTTTCTCTGTGCCTACTTCTGTAACAGCAATAGGGTGTCCTGGCTATAAGGGAGGCTAACTCTATATGTTTAAAGTATTGCAGGGGAAAAAAAAAATTGATTTTCCAGCTGCTGGACACTTGGAATGCACAGCACCATGGCTCACTCACTCTGCCCAGTATAGGAATGCCTAGAATGACTAACATGGGCAAAAGAAACCACTATTGTTCCCCAGCCCCAAGGGGCAGAAATAGTGAACAGAATTTTAATCAACTCACATCCAAACTGATTTTAGAGATAAATGTTTCAAAAGCAGTTTTAAAATCCAATATGTAGTTTCAAAACTATGATCTGACTTCTGAAACACAGAATCTCAGAATGGAAGGTGTTTTTTAAGAAAATTGAAATATAATTCCTATTTTTGCCACACTTGTATGGCCTTTTAAGAAAGGAAAAGTCATGTTTCTCAAACACTACCTAAGCATAAACTCAGTTTCAATATTTATCTGACTATACCTCTTTTTCCTCAGATATAAATAAAAACATCTGATCCAATCTCTTCCTGCCTCCTAAAAACAGAGGCCCATCTACAATAGTTTTATTCTTTTCCTTCAAACTATTTGACCAAATGAAATAAGAAAGGGACATAATTATACATCTCCAGGATAACAAAATTAAGGTAGAAAGAAAAGAGAAAAATAAGGGCTGGGTCTATAACTCAGCAGTAGAGTACTTGCTTGAAGTATGTGAGGCAATAGGATCAATCACTAGCACTGAAAAAAAAAGAGAAAAATTAAATCATATAACTTTATACTCACAGAGCTTTGTAGTAAGAGTCAGAAACGCAGGGTGTTATAAATACTATAATTATTCAGTAAATATTAATTTAAGTGAAGGTACAACCATAAAGAAGAAAGAGCCCCCTCTCTGCTCCCAGAATAACCTACAGCCCATTGGGATGTCAGGTAAATAGGCCATTGGAATTCCTGGATCAAATCTATGCTGTGAAAACTACTAGAAATGATTTCTTAGAGGAAGTTATGTCTACTGAAGATCTGAAGGTACAGTGGGAGAAGGGAGGAGGACTAGGGAGTTGTTCCAACCCAAAAAACAGCATTTTCAAAGACAAAGACAATAAAGGATAGCACATAATACATTGTATAGAACATGCACAAGTGTATGGATGTGATGGGCAAGTAAGCTAGAGATCAGAGACCTCAGGACAGAGCTTGATAAACCAGAATTTACATTGTATGAAAAAAATGGAGAGGATTTTAAGGACTTAAAACAAGAAGTACTAGGTTCAGATTTGCATTATAGCAAAGGTATAGACATAGGAAGAGAAAATATAATGGAGATAAAGATTAAATTCAGCCTGAAAAAAATTGAAGATAATTTCCCAGAGAAGGTAAAATTTGACTTTGACTTTGAAAAACTATAGCATTCTGCCATAGAGAGTCGGTGGGATCTACCATTCCAGGTGAAGGGTGACCCAAAGACAAAAAGGCACAGCCTGGTTATATATTTGTTGTTAGATTAAGACTTCATTATGAAGTATGTACTGTATAAATAAAAGTATAAATAATAATATTAAAATCACATAAGTTTTTTAAAGAATGATAAATAGAATAAGTTGGGGATCCAGAACATATTGGGAGAAATAGTGAGAAATAAATGTATTTGATGATGAATAAGAAGTAGTAAGAAATAAATTTACAGGTGACCTTGAGTATTACCCTAATGTATAAGGCACAGGAGAGTCACTGACTGGATCACAAAGTGATTCAACTGGTTTCTTCTACAAATTATAGTTTTGGAAATGCCAGTCTTCCCATCTGTTCTCTCCTCTTCCTCCTTTTCTTTTATCTTTATAAACTAAAGAGCTTCGAAACAAAGGCAGAAGAGAAAATCTTCTGCCTAAAATTGAGTTGCCTGGGTACGATTTTATTATTCCCATCAGTACTACTAATCTGATGACATGCAGAGGTTGAATTTCTGGATTTTCAGCTCTGACTCAAAGACAAGAAAGTGGTAGCATACACATTCCATGAGGGTCTGGGTCTGGCCCTGGCCTCTCACCAAGTCCCTGTTGAGTCACACTGGGACAGGTGCAAAGGGCAGTGGCATAAGCTGTGGGAGATGCATGAGAATGAGGTTGCACTTTTTGTGATTTTTATAAACCATTCACTTTTCGCTTTGTGTGAACACCATTGAGGGTGCCTGTGCTTTTTAGCATATCCAGGAAGAAACAGTCTTTGATACCACTTTACATTAGCATATGCTTTGTAGTCCTTTGCAGTCAGTTGGCAAGACTAGATAGACACCTAAATTGAGACATTTTCTCATGAAAGTCTGTTACTCTCTATTCTCCCATCAATGAAGCACAAAGAAATGAGTAGCTCCTATTACAATGAACTTCGTCATTACTGACACGTATTGTACACCTACTGTGTGCCAGATACCATGCTGAGTTTTTCCAAAATTAAAGGATTATCCTTAAAATAGGAGTGTGAGGGGTGTCCACATCTCACATTTTTACAGATGGGGAAACTAAAGCAAGACAGATATGTATATATATATATAAATGATTTATATCTTAGGGTTTTGGGTAAAAGAAAGTCAGTTGTCATGAGAAATTAACTGAAAAACTAAATTTCTTATTAGTAACTTCAGAGATGGCCTTGAGTTTACACTTGCCTAGGATGGGTCTGTCATTCTCTTGCAAAAATGTAGCTGTCTCCATTCAGCATTAAAGTCTAGGCTTCACTACCCTTCTGCACGAAGCAATGGGATGGCAATTCCAGGTAATATCTGTGAGCAAGGCCCATTAGATCTACCTCATTTGTGGAAAAGTGGTTTCCAAGTGAAAACTGAAACTCAGGTTTCAAAGAGGTTTATGTTAACGCTTTTAACAACAACTGAGCCCTTGGAGAGAGTAAAAGAAATGTCAATAATTAGCTTAAAGATACATAAAACTACATCCAGGTTTGAAACCTAGTCTATTATGGGAAATCAAGGGCATAAATCCCTCTCTCATACACATACATGCATGCCCATATGCACATACATCCTCTCATCTTTAATATAAATAGTAGAAACACCTAAATCTCTAAGAAAGATGCTTTTTGGAAAATAAAAAAATTCAGAAAGCCCCATGCTTGGCTTAAAATTCAAAACTGTCAGTTTACACAATAGTTTACAACAGGGATCATTGCACATCACCACATTTGGGTTCATGGAATATCTCAAGCTGTTTTTTTAAACATTTAGGTTTTGGGCAAAACCAAAAAGAGTTTCACCAACCACTTTTTCCCTTAATTTGTAAACCCATGCTTAAATGAAATGTAATCCATATGTTTCTGATTCATTTACACTTAGCTCATCAGATTTGTGTTTTATATGAGTTACTTGATGTCCAAAAAACTCTGTCTTTCAAGTTTCTTTCTTAGAAACAAGAAATGACTCAATTTGTTGTCGTCTTAAGGACCTTCCCCCCACTTTATAGCAGACTTTTTCTACTCCAAAGGTTTGGAATTTGATGGGAAACTGAGAAACACATGGTTGAAGTGAGTTCTAAGTTAGGCAGAGCACATTTGGCTTCCAGTTAATTGACTCATCTATTACAAGGTTGTTGTTGTTTTTTCTATTTATTGACTTTTCTATAATTATACTGTTCTGTTTCTACCTATGCCATTTATTTTTACCTTTGAAAATGGAGGTTGCTTTGGAGTACATACAAAATTGCCATGAAGCAATTCCAAAAGTTTCCTGATCCATGCTAAGAAAGAAAAAAAGCAGCCCTTGAGGTCCCAAACTGAAATGACATTCAGAGCCAACTCATTTTGTTCTCTGTTGAACATAAACAATCTTACAAAATATCAACCTCAGACAGTTACTCTGATACCATGATAAAGTGAGACAAAATAAGGCTACTTCATAATTTTGTCTAAAAACAGACACAAAGAAGATCATTGTGTAACCCACAAAATACCACACATCCCCTTCCCTTACTAAATAACTACTTCTTTACTCAGTCATACAGTCAATGTCACTTTCTGACACTTTCCAATATAGAAAAAAAAAAAAATTCCCTCTGAGGCTTTCCCTAAATCACCCAAAGTACAAATCCTATAGTGGGTTCTTTCCAACATGTACTCCTACTGAGACACCCCATGGTTCTCCAGGATGTGTGTTTTTCCTTGCTGCAATGAGTAACAAATCCAACAGGTATATTCCTGGCGGTCTTTGAAGGTAATTGACAATATAAAAGAATGTCAAGAAATATTCTCTCTTTACCTCCTGTGTTAGTCAGCTTTGAGTCACTGTCACTCAAATACCTGACAAGAAGACCTTAGAGAAGGAAAAGTTTATTTTGGCTCAGTTTCCAGAGGCTTAGTTGATGGTTGGCTGAGTCCGTTGCTCTGGGCCCAAAGTGAGGCAGAACATTTTTGCAGAAGGGTGTGGCAAAGAGTGCTGCTCACTTCTTGGCAGCCAGGAAGCACAGAGGGGATGGGCTGGAGGGAAGGGGCAGCAGGGAAAGTGAACCCTTCCAGGGCACCTCCCTAGTGACCCACCTCCTACACCCATACCCCTACTGCCTACAGTTACCACTGGGTCAGTCCATTCAAACTAGGATGGACTGATTAGGTTACAGTTCTCATTGCCATTTTACCATTGAATATCACTGTATTAACAGAGGAGCTTTGGGGGGGACACCTCAGTGTAAACCATAACATGTCCCAAACTCACCTATTCCAAAGATCTAAAGGTGTCTGGTTCCAGAAAAGAAGAAAAGCCTGTAGCCTGGCAACATTCTATGCTGTTAGAATGAGACACTGAGAACCAGAGTATCAAGGGACCCTTGTATTATGTGGCAGGAAAAAGTCTTAAGTTTTGGCCTCTCTTCTACACTATGTAACTGTGGGTAAGTTACTTGACCTAATAAAGCTTCCATTTCCTTTTTTTTTTTTAAGTGAGAATAATCCACACTTACCTTGGAGAATTAATTATGAGGGTTCAAAAAAGGGCCTCTAGTACCTATACCAGTACCTGATAGGTTATCTCCTGATATTTCTTCTTGTCTAGGGTTACCTGATTTGGCAAATAAAAATACAGAATGCCAGGGTGTTCAATATTTTATCTGGCAACCCTACTCTTAGACTTTCCAAACTCTGTCTTATCTGAGTCATTTATAGATACCAAAGCGTATCAGGCATGCTACAACATAAAACTAGAAATGCTGTCTCAAAACTTTAGTTCTTATTGAAATCTAATTGCAAAATAATGGAAATGAGAGTAGTTACTAGACACAAAACACATGTTGACTGTTATGGAGAAAAAATGACATTTCCATGCAGGAAGTTTATTGAAATTGAAAAGATTTGTTTCAGAATGAGCACTACTAAATAAGGTCATAATTTGTAGCCCAGACTGCAAAATTGTTCTTACATTCTTACTTTTTTCAATAGCACAAAAATTTCATAAGTGAAAAAGTGATGATACAAATTAATATGTTTTCATTTGTGTTTTCAAGGAGAAAATTGCTCCACAAGATCAGATAAACCGACATTTGACAAGACCACCCCCAGATTACAAAGACCAAAGAAGAAACGTTGGCAATCTCCAACCAGCTTCTCAGTACTCTGGTAAGTGTTTTTAAAAACTAGTCAAAATCATAGCTGTGAAAAGAAGAAAACTTCAGTTTTCACTGTCTCCTCCTTTCCCCACTATCTATGAGATAGAGCCACTCTATTTCAGTGCTCTTTCTGTAATGTGTAAACTCTGAACCAAGGAATGACTCAGGGTGATATTCCTCCCCAAAGATGTCTTATTCCTTTTACATAATATGTCTAATGATTATTTCTCTTAAATTGTTCTTGTACCTAAAATCAGTTTCAGAGGTGGTAAGGTCTTGCAAATTGCTATAAAGAAGGAGATAATCTCCTGATATGAGTGGATCTAATTCTTTTCTCTTTCTCAGGTGGCTCATCCACAGTGAATCTGAACTCTAACCAGGCTTTGACAAACCCAGTTTCAACACACACCATTTTAACTCCCAATTCCAGCCTCATGTCTACTGCCCATGGGACAAGAATGCCATCATTATCTACAGCAGTTCAGAACATCGGGATGTATGGAAATCTGCCTTGTAATCAGCCTGGCACATTCAGTGTCACTTCAGGAATGAATCAAATGACCCAACAGAGAAATCCCAATCAACTCATAGCAAATCAAAACAACCCTCTTATGCCACGGTCATCTACCTTAGGGCCAAATAACAATAACAATGTGGCCACTTTTGGAGCTGGATCTGTTAGCAATTCCCAACAATTGAGACCAAATTTAACCCACAATATTGCAAGCATGCCAACCCAGAGAACATCCAACGTAATGATCACATCCAGCACAGCAGCACCAAACTGGGCTTCTCCAGAAGCAACAACCAAACAGCAGGAAGCTCTGAAGTCCACAGGAGTCCGCTTCCCGACAGGTACCCCTGCAAACTATACCCCTAACCAGTCACTGCAGCAGGCAGTGGGCAGCCAGCAATTCTCCCAGAGGGCAGTGGCTCCTCCTAACCAGTTAACACCAGCAGTGCAAATGAGACCCATGAACCAAATGAACCAAGCATTAAATGGGCAAACCATGGGTGCACTCAGGGGTCTGAATCTCAGACCCAATCAGCTAAGCACACAGATTTTGTCTAACTTGAACCAGTCAGGGACAGGGTTAAGTCAGTCAAGGACAGGCTTAAGCCAGCCACCATCTCTGACGCCCAACACTTTTCCTTCATCCAACCAAAGTTCCAGGGCTTTTCAAGGAACTGACCATAGTAGTGACTTGGCTTTTGACTTCCTCGGACAACAGACTGATAACATGGGTCCTGCCCTAAACAGTGATGCTGATTTCATAGATTCGTTATTGAAGACAGAGCCCGGCAATGATGACTGGATGAAAGACATCAATCTTGATGAAATCTTGGGAAACAACTCCTGAAGGAGAAAGGGCAGACAAACTTGAAGCACTAAAAGGCAGAATTTTACAAGGATGCTGGAAAGCCAAACTTTTGACTTCCACATGGATTACGTGAAGATATTGTGACTTAAAAACAGAAAGCAGAGAGTAATTGTAGTGGTGAACATGTTGGTCCAAATTCTTTTTTAAAATCTGAAACCTGAAAGTAAAACATTGGGATCTTTTTCCCCGTCTGAACTCTAGGACATGTTATCCAATTTATCCAAATAGAACTGTGATGTTAATGTGTAATTAATTGTGTAAAATAGACCTCCCAAGCTCCTTTTCTCCCTGAAAGAAAAGTAATAGAACTTGTAGCTGTTTAAACCCTGTGTCATGAGGAGGTACTAGTTCCAAGCAACAAGCAACAGATTCCTTAATTTGCTCTAATAGATATGTGTGGTTTAATTTTTCCACTGTCTTTTCATTTAATTTTCCTAAATCTTGCAGGATAGGTTGAACTCCATAGAGTTATGGAGTAACTGAATGGTGTCCTAAGTGAGGGAAAGCCAGAGCCTAGAAAACATTCAGCTAATGACAGAATTTCTTTTCTAGATTTGTCCCTCACTTTTGCAATTGTCCCACATACTCTATACTTCAGTGGGATGTTGTGTCTAGTAATGAAATAGGAATGAAGGGCTGTACAACCTGATGTTGGCTTCCACACCATCTGAATCCATTCCCTACCAAGTTTTAGATACAGCTAAGATTCATCCTGATCATACGGTGCACACCTGTCTGCATCAGATTTCATTTTTAAAAAACCAACACTGGACCTTTCCATAAAGGAGATTTCTTTGACCAGAAACAACCTGATGTATTATTTATTATGATTAATGCCCATTGGTTTGTTCCCAAGGTGAATAAAATTGAGTCTTGTCTTCCATACTTATTTTGATGACTAGAGAATGGTTTGTAAGAAAAGGAAGTTGGAGATAAAAACAACTGAGATTAGAAAGTATCCAGTTTTGATTGGAGGTAACAGAAACAGGAATAGCTGGTATGAGTGGGTACATATCTACTTCACAGAGTTTGGAGGAAAGCATAATTGAAAGAGAAAACATTATTTTGATTGGGGGAATAGCTGAATAGGATATAGTACATTAGTGGTGGCCTATTCATTCTATCCCTGATGTGATAATTCCTTGCCACATGCTGCATAGGCCTTTCATATCTAGGTTTTATCCCTCAGGGCTGAGTACTATATCAAACAAAGATTTTATTGAGTAATTTGATCTCAGTACCCATACACAGATGAGCTAGAAAGTGAGGAAGATGTGCAGATTTGGGATGGATGAAAAATATCCTCATTACAGAGGAGCAAAGTTTTTGCCAGCCTTTTAGTTATACACTAATATATTCAAATACCAAATGTACTTTAATTAAAGTCATTTAAAAACCAAGTCTTTAAATATCTGTTCAAAATGAACACATTTTTTTAAATGGGTCCTGCCATATTGCCCAGACTGGCCTTGAACTTGTGATCCTCCTTTCTCAGTCCCCCAAGTAGCTGGGATTACAGGTGTGCACCACCATGCCTGGCATTGAAAGAATACATTTTCAAAGTTCTGCAAAGCCCTCTCCCAGTCTTTAAAAATGTCTAGAGGCACTCTCCTTTGTTTATACAATACCAACATCACTGGCCCAGATTATTTTCTGTGCTAATTTGTAAATATAAATAAATGATTTGTTTTGTAAACTTTTGTAAAGAATATTTTGGTAGAAATACTTAAAACATATACTTTGGGTTATATTTATACATATGTGAAATAAATATACTATCGAAAGGTTATATTTTATACAAAAAGTAAATTGTTACCTTTTGTATGCTAATATACAAAGTTTTGTACAATAATATGGTTTATTTTTAGCGCTACACTTAAACCATAGGTGGTCAAGTGGGAACCTTTGAAAACTATCAAGAGGCTTGTTAGACAAATTTATATTCTGAAACCTTAATAAGAAAGCATTCCAGGTTTCAATCCTTTCCTTTTTTTCTGCTCCCAAATTCTTTATTAAACCCATAGTTCTTGCGTCTTATTTGATTATTCTGCTGTGCACATTGTATTCGTCCTTGTTGCATGTGGTCTACTGTGTGTTTTCTCATTTTATAAAACAGTGTTTCTCCATGCAAAAAGAAAGGAAAAATATTGTACATATGAACACTTTTATTTCATTGCTCCTCCATGTTTCTGTATATATCTGCCAGCACTTCCCAGTTATACTCCGTGATTCAGTTTATTTTTACCCTAACATAATAGTATGTTTTGTAGTAGCTATCAAATTTAAGAGATAAAGCAATCAGAATGTTTGGATTTTCTTCTATCTTAATGTGAATTTCATAATTAATGTCTATTTATTCAGCTATTCATTAAAATACAGGATTCTTTGGAAAAAAAACGGTGTAATCTATAGTTTCTGTTTGTTGGCAGCATATTACCAAAGATGACGCAATTTTCCTGAAAGCTGAGATAATGACAATTTGATAGACATATTTAGTGAGAACCTTAGGATTTACAACTTAAGAACTGTTGGAATACAATCTTCCATTTATAGAAATACCAGACTACTTAATTGTTGGCATTGTTTATCATCTTGACATATTATACAAGTAGTAGAAGTAATTTTTCTTCCTTTTTTGAAGTTCAAAGACCAGAAAGCAATTTAAGCAAATAATTCATTCTTGGTTTTGTGTTAAGCCCTGAAGATAAATAACTCTGTTCTAAGTGAACGCACTAATATTACCTGCATTACTGTAACTTAACCAATAACTGTAAAGATTTCTACTTGTAAAGCAAATACTTTGTATTGTATGTAATTCCATGTGTAAAAAATAGTTTAAAAAATTCAAAGGTGGTTTTCATATATGAAGTCATACTTTCCAGTCACCAATGGTATTGTTACCGCATCCCATAAAGTTCTAAGAACTATAAATAGTAACGGATACTTACAAATTTATTCTGTAGGAAGCTTCTAGTACTAGCTAAATGCTGACTCATATCATTTCAATGTTCTTTAATTTACTTAGAAAGTTTGTATTAAAATTTATATGCACAGCACCTACGATATATTGCCTAATTCTCAGGCACTGTGGGCATTTGTCTGACTTGCTTTGTGGCATTTGGTCAGACTGGGCTGAGGGAACAGGGCCCAATAACCACAGCCTGCCTGAGCACCTTTACTCAGCCCTTCTTGAAAAGCAAGGAGGTTCAGAGAAAGCTAGGCTTCTAGGAAAAGAAGAATCTTTCTGAATTCTCTTGCCCCACTGTTGTATATGTTGCTAGGGTTCCATTGTCCCTTTCCCCTCTGCCAAAATTATGTATGCAATTCTCTGTTTTACTAGCATTATTAATGGAATAATAATAAAATTGATATTTTATATACTTCTTGTTCCAAAGAAATTGAAAGATTGGATAGTAAACACAAAGCCAACACCAACAAAGGTAAGTAATATACACACACGTTAAGAGAAAGAATTATGTAATTCCAAAATTATCTGTGAACCCCAATATGGCTACAAATTTATTTGAAAAGGATTTGAGAGAGGAATTGGGGAGAATAAAAGTGGGTGAAATGAGAGAAAACCTCAAACTCTTCCTACACTATGGTTGCGAAAGGCAGTTAAAATTTTTAGTTATTTTATACACAATTTGTATTTTATATTTCTTTTTTTAATTATTTATTTCTCTATTTTTTGCAGACTGCATTTTGATTCACTGTACACAAATGGGGTACATCATTTCATTTCTATGGTTGTACACGATGCAGATTCATACCATTCGTGTAATCATACATGTACATAGGGTAATGATGTCTATCTCATTCCACCGTTTTTCATACCCCTCTCCATCTCATTTCCTGCTACATAATCTAAAGTTCCTCCATTCTTCTCTTACTCCCCACCCCACTACCCCCATTATATATCATCCTCCACTTATCAGGGAAAACATTCAGGCTGTGGTTTTTTGGGGATTGACTTATTTCACTTAGCATGATATTCTCCAATTCCATCCATTTCTTTGCAAATGCCATAATAATATTCTTCTTTATGGCTGAATAATATTCTGTTGTGTATATATACCACTGTTTCTTTATCCATTCATCTGTTGAAGGGCATCTAGGTTGGTTCCACAATCTAGCTATTGTGAATTGAGCTGCTTAAAACATTGATGTGGCTGTGTTACTGTAGTATGCTAATTTTAAGTCCTTTGGGTATAAACTAAGGAGTGGATCAAGACTTAGGAATTAGACCAGAGACCCTGCACCAAATAGAAGACAAAGTAGGTCTGAAACTTCATCGGCTTAGGATCACACTTCCTTAACAAGACTCCCAAAGCACAAGAATTCAAAGCAAGAATCAATAAATGGGATGGACTCACACTAAAAAGCTTTTTCTCAGCAAAGGATACAATCAATAATGTGGAAAGAGAGCCCACAGAGTGGGAGAAAATCTTTTCCACATGTACTTCAGATAGAGCACTTATCTCCAAAATTCATAAAGAACTTACAAAATTTTACACCAAAAATACAAAGAACCCAATCAATAAATGGGCCAAGGAACTGGACAGACACTTTACAGAAGAAGACATACAGGCGATTAATATATATATACATGAAAAAGTGTTCAACATCTCTAGTGATTACAGAAATGCAAATTAAAACAACTCTAAGATTTCAGCTCACTCCAATTAGAATGGCTGTTATCAAGAATGCAAGAAATAATAGGTGTTGGCATGGATATGGGGGAAAAGGTACACTCATACATTGCTGGTGGAGTTGCAAATTGGTGCAGTCACTCTGGAAAGCATTGTGGAGAATTCTCAGAAAACTTGGGATGGACCCACCTTTTGACCCAGTTATCCCACTCCATTTTATATTTCTGTAACTGTTTTTTTCATCCCCAAAAGTAGGTTTGGGGCTGAACTACCTACATTGCTTTCAAACTATAGAACTCTGTGATATTTTTTTCCAAAATTAGGTTTAAAAATTAACTAAAAAGACTCAACAGCATCCTTTCTCAAAATAAAAAAGTCATTAGTCCCTCAATATTTCAAAAACTTCCAGGTTGTTGGTGAACTTTATTTAACAAAACAGCCATCTCCTTTAAGTTAAAACTATAAACAAGATTTATAAGTGGCCAGAACTGGACTCTCAAAAAATAGAAAGGTAGTATGGATTTAGACACCTGCTGCCTAAAATCTAACCCTGATGATCAACAAGTGGGACATATATTAAATGCTCATTTTCCTGTGATATCACAGAATCTCATAAAGAAAATATTTGCCTACTAGTGAGAAGGAAACTATAACTTAAAGTAGTCAATAAACTCTATTGTGCATATGTGAATGAACTTCTGTGAGATGTAAATACCCATGTAACATTTTCCTAAGCTCTTCCAATAGGCAAAGTGCATATTGTGCCCTAGAATCTACTTCATTGGCAGCAATAGTGTACCTAAAACCCTTTACCATGATAATTGGGAAGTACATTCATAAATTTTTTAAAACCAAATATTGTTGTCCCTGACTTTATTAATAGAGGGCTTTTGTTTATTTACATAAACAGTATTTTAAATTCCCTTTTACAAAATTTAAGTGCTCTTTAGTTCCAGCATATGTGTGAGTATACAGATTCTTTTTGTAATTGTTGGGATTCTTTTGGCAAAAGTAAAGAAGGAAGGAAGGGATAAAGAATAATATGTAAATGACTGCTTAAATATATAGAAGCTTCTTATAGGGTTCTTTCAGCAAAAAGAGGGAGGGGAGAAAGAAAGCACATCCCAAACAGGCTCTGAAAAAGGTATTTACTGGCTAAATACCTTTCTAACTAAATACTGGCTAAATACTGACTAACACCACTACCACTCCTTGGAGCTGGTTCTGGGTTTAGGCATAACTGACTCCAGCAGCTCAACAATGCCGTCCCACCAGGGGTCCTTTTATGTCTCCCACCTTTATTTCTCTATGTCTTGGCTCAGGTATGTCCTCTCATGGTGGCAAAGTAGTTGCTAGAAGCTCCAGATCTACATCCTTACAATTCCAAGTCCAGCATAAACAAGCAAGAATGCTTCTCTTTCAGAAGATCTATCTTTGCCTCTCGCTGACGTTGATCAATGTATGTCCCTTCAGTGAACATTCACACTTGTCAGGCCTGTCAATGCCTATCCCTATAGGTAGAGGTAGCGTTACTACTGACCAAACCATCTGGACAGAGGGTGGGAAAGAGATGATTTCACAAAGAAAAATCAACTACAATTGTCAGGAGAAAAATAGGCATAAAACAAAATTTAAAAATGTCTTCTGGCTTCCCTCTTTCCATACACACTGTTTTCCCCACATCTTCCATTTCAAAATCTAATAATCCAGACATATCCACTTCCTCCCTTAACAGAGACAATTCAAACCTTGTCTGTTTATTGCACCAACTTCCTAGTCTTTCACAAGTTGGTGAGATAAACTCTTTTCTGTCAGACTAACAAGGACTGGCAACCTCAGCCCAAAATATGTTAAATACCTCCACATATGCAATGAACAGAGTTATGAAGTGAGAACGAGATAACAGTAATAATGAGTTCTCTTTGGAAGAGAAACTAACATGTTGTGTTAGCCTGCTTTTTGTCACTATAACCAAAATACCTGACAAAAGCAACTTGGAGGAGGCAAAGTTTATTTTCACTCAGATTTCAGAGATTTAGTCCATGGTGGGCCAACTCCATCACTCTGGACCCAAGGTGAGGCAGAACATCATGGCAGAAGGACATAGTGGAAGAATGCTGCCCCATTCATGGCAGCCAGAAAGCAGAGAGAGGGGAAGGAGGGGCAGGGAACATGCACCCTTCAAGGGCACCCTTCTAGTGACCCCCCCTCCTCCAGTTATGCCCCATCTGCCTACAGTTACCACCCAGGTAGTCCATTCAAACTAGGATGGGCCCATTAGATTACAGTTCTCATAATCTAATCATTTCACCTCTGAATATTCATTCATTAACAAAGGAGCTTTGGGGGAACATCTCATATCAAACCATAACACATGTATAGACCACATCCTTCCTAACAAATAAAGACAATTCAATGACTGGAGGAGAGTCATTAAAAACGGCCCTCTTTCCTCAGGATGCACACCAGTTACATTTTCCAGTGGGAATAATTTCCCTCTTCCTCAGGGAGGATATTATATTACATGCTAGGCAGTGGCCAGAGAATCAGACGGTTCAAGTCCCAGTCATATCTCCTACTGGATTTCCCATCTCTCTCACTTAGTGCACAGTAACTTTAAGGCAGAGAATTCAATTTTTCAAAAAGAATAAACTGATTTCTAATCAAGGAAACAAAAACTACTTGAAATAGTCCAAAGTTCAGAGAGACTTTAATGCAAGTAATTGGTTACACAGGTTATGTAACTGAAGAGCAAAATGGGAGTCTGAGGTCTTCAGACAGTCTGGATGACCCTCAGGAAGCCATTACAGCTTCCAGGATGAAAAGACAAACAGACAAGGGGCCAGGATCACTAAGCAGATGCTGCAGTGTTGGCTGACCTGACTGGTAGGACTTGGATTCAATGGGAAATTCAGCTACTAATGGAGAGGTTACTAATGACAGAGGGAGGAGAAGAAACACCCCGACC
The DNA here is from genome assembly GCF_902686445.1 of Sciurus carolinensis. Lineage (NCBI taxonomy): Eukaryota > Metazoa > Chordata > Mammalia > Rodentia > Sciuridae > Sciurus > Sciurus carolinensis. The sequence continues at coordinate 97,136,860 of NC_062223.1, read as the reverse complement.
TAGTCTTCTTCCACTCTTTAGTAAACATATTTCATTTGCTGAACTCAGCTGGAATATAGTCTGGAGGAGTACATTGTAAATTAGAACAGAAAGGGGGTAAGGAATAACTTGCTAATAAAGAAGACCATATCTAGCATAGCAAACCTGAAGATTACTGAACTCTCAGATTTCTTGAATTGCAGACCTAGAGCAAAAAGCAGCTTTCTTAGCAAAGACTAATTTTTCTCCTTTTCTTTTTTCAGATGTATTAACAATATAAATTTTTCTATCATTATAAAATGGTATCAATTAGGAACATATTCTGTTGCAAGTATATGAAACCCCAACTAATGGTGATTTAAATAGAGAAAGGTTTTTTAAAATATTTTATTGACTCTAAGAAACTTATGTTTTTCATATGTAAAATTAGGTCATCATTTACAATTGATGTGAAGAAAAAGTATATAATTATTTAGTATCTGCACTGTTTTTCATTCTTAGTGGTAGGTAGAATAATGGTGTGTCTTACAATCAATAGCACCTTGATTTGATGAAATGCAGTATTTGTCTGAAGCAACAGGGATTCTACATGGGCAGTCTCAGGATGGAACAGTGGTCTAATAATGCTGTAAGGTACCCAGGCTATTTTCACCTTTTATCTCTGTCAGGATGCATAGAAGCCTTCTTCCTTATTCTTATCATTTTCTTGTGACAACAAATTATCTTTGCCTCATGTCTATGTTCCAAGCTACAAAATGGAAAACATATGAAAGGGAAAACATATGGAAAGCAAAATAAACTGCTACCGCAAGTAATTTTCATTTGGGAAAGCCATCCAACTCAGAGACTTAAGTAAATATACCCCTTTAGTCATAACCATGTTATGGTCTTTCAGATCCTCAGGCAATCTGAGTGTCAAATACTTAGTTAGAGTTTCTACATTAGAAAGAGACTGGCGAGGGAGCAGATGTTTACAAATGGCAATACGTAAAAATACAAAAACAATCACAGTTATGATGAACATACATTCGAGATATTGATTATCTTTGAAAGAATTTAGAGAAATGTGACTGGGAAAGTATACATGGAAACCCTAATTGAAATTACATCATGTTATTTTCTAAGTTGGATGAAGCTAAGATTTTTTTCATATATATATATATATATTTTAGTATATTATTAGGAATGAAAAGAAAGTTCAGTCAAATTATTTGTAATTATCACTAATGGCATTCTGCTGTAAATGAACAAATGAATAGTGATCAATATGGATTTATAGTATGCAGATGAGATACTCTGAAAAACTCTCCTAGTTGAAATAATTAAAATACTAGATTTAATTTTAAAATTTACTAAAAAGCTACAGAAATAAGGACCATGTAGCATAAGTATAAACATATAGACCAATGGGTAGAACTAGAAGTCCAAAACTAAACCCTCATGATTTTGTCAATTGGTTATTGATAGAGTGCCAAGGCAATTCAAGGGAGCAAAGCAATATTTTTAGGTATCTTTTTTTTTTTTTTTTTTTTTTTGCGGTGCTGGGGATTGAACCCAGGGCCTTGTGCTTGCAAGGCAAGCACTCTACCAACTGAGCTATCTGCCCAGTCCAATATTAAAAAAAAAAAAAAAATTTAAGGGACAACTAGATTTCCACATGCAAAAGAATGAAATTGGAACTCTACCTCACACCATATACAAAAGTTGAATCAAATGCCTGGAGTGGGAATGTACACCTATTATCCCAGCTAGTAGGAAGGCTGAGGCCAGTAGGATTGCAAGTTTGAGGCCACTTCCAGCAACTTAGCAAGACACTGTTTTAAAATAAATATATAAAAAGGACTGGAGGTATAGCTCAGTGGCTAAGCACCCCTGGGTTCAATTCCCAGAACAAAAAAAGAAGGAGGAGGAGGAAGAAAAGGAGATGGAGAAAGGGAAAACCCATAGAATGTGAGAAAATATTTCCAAATCATATATCTGATAAAGTAAATATATCTGATCATATCATGTATCTGATATGATCTGACATGTAAAATATCTAAATAACCTTACATCTTAACAACAACAATGAAAGATGATCCAATTTTAAAATGGGTCAAGTATTTGAGTAGGTTTTTCACCAAAAAAGATAAACAATGAAAAGATATTCAATATTAATAGTCACTCGGGAAATAAATATTAAAAACACAATGAGGTACTATTTTACATCCATTAGCATAGCTATAATCAAAAAGACAATAGCAATTGTGTGCAAAATGTGGACAAATCCAAACCCTCATACACTTTTGGTGGGAAGGCAAAATGGTATAACCACTTTGGAAAAGGGTCTAGTAGTTCCTCAAAATCTTAAACATATAGTTTCCATATAAACTAGCAATTCTATTCTAAAATATATGCCCAAGAAAAATTTAAACATATGCACTAAAATCTTGTATATAAATGTTCATAGCACCATTATTCATACTAGCCAAAAGTGGAGACAATCTAGTGCTCATCAACTGATGAGTAGATAAACAAAATATGGTTTATTCTTATAGAGGAGTATCATTTGGCAATAAAAAGTAATGAAATACTGATTCATGCTATAACATAGAAAGACTGTCATAAATTGTAATCAGTGAAAGTACACAATCACAAAGCACTACATGCCATATGATTGCATTTATAGGAAATGTCCAGAATATGCAAATTTATAGAGGAAAGAAAATAAATCAGTAATTGCATAGGGCTGGAGGACAGGGTAGAGAATGATTGATAATGGTTGTTTCTTTTGGTGGGGTGAAGAAAATGTCCTAAAATTTTATAGCAGTAATGGTTGCACAACTCTGAAAATACTGAAAAAAAAAAAAACACTGAATTGTACACTTTAAAGGGGTAAATTTTATGGTATATGGTATATTTTAGTAAAGTTGTTTTACAAAGCAAAAAAAAAAAAGGCATTTGAAAAATAGACCACTAGGTTTTCACCAAAGTAACATAAAGGTTGAACTCAGAAATTAAGTAAAATCAAGAATTCCTGGATATAAGCAAGTGGCAATGATGGCATTTCCCTGACATTTTTGATTGAACTCTAAAGACCTTGAACTTGTATTTTGGCAATTGCAGAGGGTACATAGGACAGGATATACAGGCTACAACTTGTCCAAGATGAGCATTATGATAAAAAGATTCACGATGGAAAGTTGGTACTTTCATAATTAAAAAAGAAAGAAAGAAAGAAAGAAAGAAAGAAAGAAAGAAAGAAAGAAAGAAAGAAAGCTGGTACTCTAGGATTTCAAGCACAGGGGAAAGGTGAAAATGAAATAAACCCTGCAAGTATCACAAGGGGGTAATATTCTCCCTTGAAAGTTCGTAATTACAAGACACAATTCTATGAGTTTGAATATGCATTCACAAAATTTATGTGTCAAAAGAAAACTAGGTGCAGAATTTAATTTGAAACATGACCTCAGGAAATAGAAACAAATATGAATCCTCTTAGGAGACTTCAAAAAGAGTTCCTAAAATATTTGAAGAAAGTCAACATCAGATCCATTATAAAACATCACAAAACACATATGCAAACAAAGCATCATGAATGAACACCAATGTAACAAACAGGCTGCAGAGGAGTCACAAAAGCTTCAAATATTGGAACTAATATGTATGAAAATCTATGTTTAATATATTTAAAGACATAATGTAGGAACTTGAGATATCAGAATGAATTGAATATTGCCCTTAGTGAATAAGAATAAATATTCTTTAAAGCATAAGATATATGAATATTCACTCCTTTTACACATAGAATATTAATGAAAACAGATAACACTATAGGTCATAAAATAGTCTCAGTAAATTCCAAATGATCAATATTATACTGACAACATTTTCCTTTCATGATTCACTTGTTAGAAACAAATTTGAAAATGATAACGTGGAAGCCTCATTCATTTGAAAAAATATCTGGACAATTCATGAATCAATATAAGGTCAAAATATAGGAAATCTTATAATTAAACTATAATACAATATGTAAGCATCTTAAGTAACTGTGGAGAGAAATCTATTTCCTAATTGCTTTAATTAGAAACGAAAGCCCAAGATAAACATTAAAAATCCAACTCAAGGAATAAAAACAAGCATGTAGGATAATGCCAAAGAAAGTAGCAGAAATAATGATAAGAAAATTTTAATTAATAAAAAATAAAGGCAAAGAAACAAATCTAAAATAAAGATTAGTTATGTCAAAAAATTGATTCTTTAAAACATTCATAAAATTGACAAAATACTGGAAAGACTAATCAGTGATCAAAGAAAGACTGATCTCTTCTCAATGAGTAGAGAAAAATTATCAGGAATGAAAAAGGAACATAAATGTTGAAAATACAGGGACTATACAGATAATAATTAAACAGACAATTCTGCACAAATTTATGGCAAATTTTGAAAATTTAGAAGTAATGGATGAATTACTACATAATACAGCATGCCAAAACCGATGTAAAAAAAGCAGAGAGAGCTGGGAAGATAGCTCAGCTGATAGAGTGCTTGCCTTGCAAGCACAAGGCCCTGAGTTTGATCCCCAGTACTGCAAAAAAAAAAAAAAAAAAAGCAGAGAAACTGGATAACCTGATAAGTATTAAATTAATCGGAATAGTTGTTCAAAATCTTGCCACAAGAAAACAGCAGAACAACACAACTTAGCAGAAGGATATCACCAAAAGCTAAGAAATAATTAAGGTTAGAATTTTTCCAGATAAATAAAAAAGAAGTGCAAACTCACTTTTTAAAGTGAGCATAATCTTGACACCAACAACACAAGGCTGGCACATGATAGAAAATTTATAAACTAGCCACATTCATAAACATTGTTTCAAAATCCTAAAGCAAATTTTAGCCAATGCAATCCAGTAGTATAAAATGATATAACTAAGTTGATTTGCTCCCAGGAGTACAAAGATGAATTTAAAAATTGATAGGAACAAAACAAGGATGTTCATTATTATTACTCCTACTCGGTTTTCTATTGGAAGTCCTACTAATTACACTAAAGCAACGAAAAGAAATAAAACACATAAAAATTGCACAGGAAGAAACAAAGCAATCATTATTTGACTAATCATAAATGGATATGATTACTTAGTTAGAAAAACCCAAAGAATCTAACAAGCTTTCTAAAAAGCAAACTGACACACAAAAGCAATTTCTGTATATCACCAATTATAACAAAGAATAAATTTAAAAAACCATGTCATTCAGGCTGGGGTTGTAGCTCAGTGATAGAGCACCTGCCTAGGACGTATGAGGCACTGGGTTCAATCCTCAGTGCCACATAAAAGAAAATAAATAAAATGAAGGTATTGTATTCATCTACAACCAAAAAATATTTTTTAAAGTATGTTATTCATAATAAATCAAAATCTGAAATACGTATGTGTGTATCTAGCCCTACATACATAAAACTATCAAATTCTAATGAAAACAGTTTAAAAGACTTTGTCACCCCATCAAAGGAAGAATCCAAGAGAAGATCCAACCAAAAAAGATCTACAATTGGTAGTAAAGGATGGAAATGATGTATGTCAATCATTGACCTCAGAACCAACTACAGCAGCAGGGATGGTACTTAATTCACATATGATAAATCTTTTATTCTTTTTCCGTTTTCCTTTCATTCTTTCCTGCACTATAAACCTTACAAAATTGGTGACAGGATAGAGTGAATCTAGTGTAAGGCTTGAGTGGATTTGAGTGGTAAAAGTTTCACTGTAGCAGATCCTAAGAAGGTTGCACCTATATCCCTCAACCTCTCCTGAAGATCTCCTGTCCAAGACAGGTGCTTCCTACATATCTCTGTCTAGAGGCATCTTCCTGAGCAGCAAATTCAGTACAAGCCTTAAGTAGGAGGCACTTGATGTTCCCAGACATACTCTTCAGTCAATTTAGGACAGAAGTTGGATAAATAACCCTACTTCCTCCCTCAATAGTAGCCAGTCTCCTGTGTTTCACACTCTTTCAGGGTACTCAGCAAGAATGAGCCCCAGTTGCTTATAGTAGTAACCTGCTCAAAACACTTTTTATGGGTTTTTTTCTTATTTTCATAATTCACTTCCTCACTCCTTCACAGGGCTTCCCAGTATCATGTTCCAAATAAACTCCTTATACCCAAATCTATGACTTATGATCCACTTTGAAGAGAATTAAACTAAAATATCCAAATGATGTCAAGTATAATAGGTAAATGAAGCTATTATTATACAACGGAATGCTGTGCTATAGTAGAGGGGTATGATCTATTCACATCAATATAATACTAAGTGAAAGAAGCAAGCCACCGAAAAATGCCTACAGCCTATCCCTTTCATGTAAAGTATATTTAAAGGCAAATACTAAACAAATAACTATTTAAGTGTATATACAAGATAGAAAAAAACCTGTAAAGAAAAGCAAGAGAATGACTATTATAATTGGCTTAATGGTTTCCTCTGGGGTACAGAACAAAAAGAGCTTTTGAGAAGTAGGTCAAGATGACTCTCATGTACAACTAAAAAGAAAAATTTTTTTAAAAGTTCATTAATTCAAATATTTAAGAAAATATGATGGTTGGTCATCTCCCAAGGGTCGACCAAGTTGAACAGTTACTCAGGCACTGAGTGACCTTCACAAAAACTAAGGAAATCAATTAAGAGACTATAGGGCCTGCTTTTGGTATAACAAAATGAAAAAGACATATTGAAGAAGGGGGATAGAAAAGGGTTACCGGCATCACCCCATCCCAACGCCCAACAGCCCAACCTCTGTCTTGGAGGAAAGAGAGAGAATTAAGTCCAGGCCTTAGATTTAAAACTCAATATGAGGACTATTTTTAGTGAAAACCAGTTCTGGGTAAAGCCCCATGACTACTGCTACCCTATAAATGCTTGAAATGGGACTTGGCACACCTGCTCTCCCTCCCAAGAGTGTGCAGGTGCCTTCAGTTGTGTAACTCAGGTGTGACACAACTTAGCACGGGCCTTGGTAACACTGCCTTACACCAGGTGGCTGACTGCTTCCACCAGCCCTGCTTCAACCTCAGGGAGCAGAGTTGCTGGAAGAACTCCACCTACTGGGGAGCAAGGCTTACAAGCTAGCACAGAGCTTTGTCTTGGAGCCTACTGCCCAAAATGCCACAGTGAGACCCAGCACCTGATAGAAACCCACAAGCAGGCCAGAGCTCCCACAGAGGCCGTAGACCAGCCTTGGTATTAGCAGAGACTTACGTGCCAGTGAGTTAGACTCAAGTTTCCACCTATACCACTTCCAGCCTTGGAGTGGGCCTGGGAAAGACCTGAACTCCTACCAAGACTGTGTAGGCCCCTGCAGCTGTAAGACTCAGGTGCAATTCTTTTTAGTATCAGCATTGGTGGCCAATAGATTGTCACTTCCACTTGTCCCCCACCTTTGGGGAGAATAGCCATTGCCAAGCAAGTGTCCACATACAGGACTCTAGTATTGCCCCAGTACCAGGAAAAGACATGTGCCTTAGTGGGATGTACCTGTTTGTCTGCCAACATCACCATCAGCTATGGCATGAGCCTTGGAGCACCTGTAAGAGTGTGTGCATACACTTGCTGCTGTGAGAATCAGGGACAATCAGGTTAGCATCAGCCTAGCAGGCAAAGGGATTGATTTCACAAACAGTATCTCAACCTTGGTCAGTAGGGCATGATGTAAGACCCCATTTTTTTTTTTTTTTTGGGTGCTGAGGATCGAACCCAGGGAGACCCCATTTTTTGTAAGTAGGACAGGGTAGTAAGCACAACACTTTGTTCTGGAATTTAGTGCTGGGCTGATGAAACCTAACTGGACAGATCCTAACTGTCCCCATTCCCCAGGCCTCCCTCTGGAGGAATAACTCCAGGATCAGGGGAGTACATGTAGCCCCATTCCATCAGATTTTCATTCCAGCTAGCATCACCTGTGGTTGGTTGCACTAGTCTTGAGCCACAGCACACAGGATTGTGGGCCTTGGTCCTATCAGTGTCATATGCTTGGTGGATTGTGCCTCAGGGTATGATACAGCTTGAGTATATTGGTGGCCATAGATGCAACAAAGGAGCCTGCAACTGGTCTATCCTTAGTGACTCTGCCAAGATCCAAGCAGAATCCTGTAGCACCTGACAGTAGATCAGTAACTGTGAAAAGGCTTGTGGAGACAGATTACTCTTTCTGTATTCTCTTGGTTCTTTCTGAACAACACACCAACATTGTATTGGAGACAACTCTGGGCTTAGATTTCCTTCTACTACTGAAATAATGTCAAGAGACCACCAATAGAATCCTAGTAAACCTGGACCTGGGTGACACTGAGTGTTAAAATAGAGGAAATGATGATAGAGATCCAAGATGGCGGTCTAGAGGGAGGCTGCATTCCTTGTCGCTCCATAACTCCGGTTTCAAGCAGAGGATATCTGTTTCTTGGAGAGGCAGTTTTTGCTGCTTATCGATCCCCTGCTGTTTATCCCATTTGTCTACTGTGATCACCTGCAGTCTGTCAGCATATCGATGCCTTTTTTGAGTGCAGATTGCTCACTGTCAGGCGTCCATCATCCACCATTTGCCTGCCTTTTGCCTGTCCATCGCCTGCCTTACACCTATCCATCACCCAACGCACAAGGTTCACCTCCCGATCGTCCAAAAACAGTCAGCAAACTGATCGCCAACCACCAGTGGAGCACCAACTGCCTGCTGTTGCCTGGAAGTTCACTGTTACAGTACCTGCAGGTTTGATTACACGTGACTGCTGCCATTTTGAGACAACAGCCAGGCCCTGTAGACCCCTGACTGGACTGACTCAGCCCCGTCTCCAGGAACCCTCAGCCTGACTGATCACTCCCTGCCTCTGGGGCCCTCATATCAACTGACTGCTCCCTGCTGCAAACACCCCCAGACCAACTGACTGCGTCCTATCACCAGGACCCCAGACTGACTGATTGCACCCGGCTACCAGGATCCCACAACCACACCAAACACACCCAACCTCCAGGACCCCTGCCTGACCAACTGCACCCTGCCTCCAGGACCTCCTGCTGACCATGGCCACACCCTGAGCTGCAGCTCCCCATTTGCCAACACATTTGGAAGCCAGAGCAGCCATCTTGGATACTCCTGGAAGCCGTGGCTCCGATCTTTAAGTGGGGCAAATCCCATCCTGAGATGCTTGCTGTAGACTTGAAGCTCATTGTCAGGTACCTCTCATGCATCAGGCTACTGAACGCTGGGAGGTTTCATTACTATATGACTGTTATACTGTAGATTTTCTTTTTTCTCCTTATTGAAAAATTTTGTTTTTATTTCTTTACTTTTCTTGCTCTCTTTTCTTTTTGTTTACCTGTTCCCTCAGAGTCTCTTTCTCCCTTTTTTGCATGCTAACATACAATTTCTTTTGATTACACTCTCACCCTTTCTATTATTTAGAACTTCTGTATATTCTTTCTTATCCCATTAACAGCCACATTCTACATCCCTCTACATCCTCTTTGTCCTCCATTAGAAACTGCAGACCTTACTGAAAATCTGTTTGTTTTACTGAAGATAAAATTTGAACTCATTCTGTTTATTATGACAATTTTGTTATTGTCCTCATAGGGGTTATTTGGTCTAGGATTGCTTAGTGTCTGAATTGGGCATTGCTAATATTGATCTCCCCTTCAAGAAAGGGTTTTGGAAACCTATAGAGCCACTATAAGCCTACAGGGGGAAATCTACAATACCCCAGATCTGCACTGCTAGAGGGGAAGATACATGAACAACATGAAAAAACAAGGGAAGAAAATGATCCAAACAAATCTAGATTCTATATTAATAGAATCCAATGAGAGTATGTTAAAAGAAATGTCAGAAAAGGACTTCAGATTATACATGATTAAGATGATTCATGAAGCAAAGGATGAGATAAGAGAGCAAATACAGGCAATGAATGATAATACCAATAAGTTGAAAGACCAACTGCAGGAAGCAAAATATCATTTCAACAAAGAGATAGAGATTCTAAAAAAAAAAAAAAAAAAAAAAAAAAAAAAAAAAAAAAAAAAAACAACAAAAAAAAACGGAAATCCTTGAAATGAAGGAAACAATAAACCAAATAAAAACCTTAATGGAAAGCATCACCAAAAGACTAGACCACTTGGAAAACAGAAGCTCAGACAATGAAGACAAAATATTTAATCTTGAAAATAAAGTTGCCCAAACAGAGAAGATGGTAAGAAATGATGAACAGAATCTCCAAGAACTATGGGACATCATGAAAAGACCAAATTTAAGAATTATTGGGATTGAGGAAGGCACAGAGATACAAACCAAAGGAATGAACAACCTATTCAATGAAATAATATCACAAAATTTCCCAAACCTGAAGAATGAAATGGAACACCAAATGCACAACATCACAACAGGTCCACACCAAAGCACATTATAATGAAAATGCCTAACATTCAAAATAAAGATAGGATTTTGAAGGCTGCAAGAGAAAAGCATCAGATTACATATAGGGGGAGACCAATATGAATAGCAGCTTAATTCTTGACCCAGACTCTAAAAGCTAGAAGGACCTGGAACGACATATTTCAAGCTCTGAAAGAACAAGGCTGCCAACCAAGAATCCTATACTCAGCAAAACTATCCTTCAGATTTGAAGATGAAATAAAATCCTTCCATGATAAACAAAGTTAAAAGAATTTACAAATAGAAAGCCTGCACTACAGAATGTTCTCAACAAAATATTCCATGAGGAGGAAATGAAAAACAACAATGGAGGTCAGCAAAGGGAGGAACTACCTTAGAGAAAAACCACTCAAAGGAGAAACCAACACAACTTAAAAACAAAAATAAGCCCAAATGACTGGGAATACAAATCATATCTCAATAATAACCCTGAACGTTAATGACCTAAACTCATCAATCAAAAGACATAGACTGGTAGAATGGATTAAAAAGAAAGACCCAACAATATGCTGCCTGCAAGAGAATCATCTCATAGAAAAAGACATCCACAGAATAAAGGTGAAAGGATGGGAAAAAACCTACCATGCACATGGACTCAGTAAAAAAGCAGGAGTTTCCATCCTTATATCAGATAAAGTGGACTTCAAGCCAAAGTTAGTCAGAAGGGATAAAGAAGGACATTTCATACTGCTTAAGGGAACCATAAATCATAAATCAGGAAGACATAAAAATAATAAATATTTATGGCCCAAAAATGGTGCATCCCTGTACATCAAACAAATCCTTCTCAACTTCAGGAATCACATAGACCACAACACAATAATTCTGGGTGACTTTAACGCACCGCTCTCACCACTAGATAGATCTTCCAAACAAAAACCAACCAAAGAAATCATAGAACTCCATATCACAATCAATACCCTAGACTTAATATACATATATAGAATATTCCATCCATCAACAAGCAGATTCACTTTCTTCTTAGCAGCACATGGAAACTTCTCAAAAATAGACCATATGTTATGCCACAAAGCAGCCCATAGGAAATGCAAAAAAATAGAGATACTGCCTTGTGTTCTATCAGATCATAATGAACTGAGAATAGAAATCAATGACAAAGTAAAAACAGAAATTACTCCAACACCTGGAGACTAAAGAATATGCTATTGAATGAAACATGGATAACAGAAAACATCAGGGAGGAGATAAAAAAATTCTTAGAGGTCAATGAGAATGACGATACAACATATCAAAATCTCTGGGACACTATGAAAGTGGTACTAAGAGAAAAATTCATTGCATGGAGTGCATTCCAGAAAAGAATGAAAAGTCAACAACTAAATGACCTAACATTACAACTCAAAGCCCTAGAAAAAGAATAACAGATAACAGCAAAAGTAGTAGAAGACAGGAAATAATTAAAATCACAGCTGAAATCAATGCAATTGAAACAAAAGAAACAATTCAAAAAAATTGACAAAACAAAAAGTTGGTTCTTTGAAAAAGTAAACAAAATAGACAAACCCTTAACCACACTAACAAACAGAAGGAGAGAGAAAACTCAAATTACTAAAATTCATGATGAAAAAGGAAATATCATGACAGACACCACTGAGATACAGAACATAATGAGAAGCTACTTCGAAAATCTGTATTCCAACAAAATAGAAACTACAGAAGACATTGACAAATTTCTAGAGACATATGCTCCTCCCAAACTGAACCAGGAGGACATACACAATTTAAACAGATCAATATCAAGCAATGAAATAGAAGAAGCCATTAAAAACCTACCACCCAAGAAAAGCCCAGGACCAGATGGATTTTCAGCCGAGTTCTACAAGACCTTCAAAGAAGAACTCATTCCAATACTTCTCAAAGTATTCCAGGAAATAGAAAAAGAGGGTACCCTACCAAACTCATTCTATGAAGGTAATATCACCCTCATACCCAAACCAGGAAAAGACACATCAAGGAAAGAAAATTTTAGATCAATATCCTTGATGAATATAGATGCAAAGCTCCTTAACAAAATATTGGCAAATCGTATCCAAAAACATATTAAGAAAATTGTGCACCATGATCAAGTGGGGTTTATCCCTGGAATGCAAGGATGGTTTAACACCCATAAATCAATAAACGTAATCCATCATGTCAATAGACTTAAGGATAAGAATCATATGGTTATTTCAATTGATGCAGAAAAAGCATTCGACAAAATACAACACCCCTTCATGCTCAAAACACTAGAAAAAATAGAGATAATAGGAACATACCTGAACATTGTAAAGGCTATTTATGCTAAGCCCATGGCCAACATCATTCTTAATGGAGAAAAACTGAAACCATTCCCTTTAAAAATGAGAACAAGACAGGGATGTCCTCTTTCACTACTTCTATTCAACATTGTCCTCGAAATTCTAGCCAGAGCAATTAGGCAGACTAAAGAAATTAAAGGGATATGAGTAGGAAAAGAGGAACTTAAGCTGTCACTATTTGCTGATGACATGATTCTATATTTAGAGGGTCCAAAAAACTCCTCCAGAAAATTTCTAGACCTCACCAATGAATTCAGCAAAATAGCAGGCTATAAAATCAACATGCATAAATCTAAAGCATTTTTATACGCAAGCGACAAAACAGCTGAAAGGGAAATGAGGAAAACAACTCCATTTGCAATAGCCTCAAAAAAATAAAATAAAATACTTGGGAATCAATCTAACCAAAGAGGTAAAAGATCTCTACAATGAAAACTTCAAAACATTGAAGAAAGAAATTGAGGAAGACCTTAGAAGATGGAAAGATCTCCCATGTTCTTGGATAGGCAGAATTAATATTTTCAAAATGGCCATACTACCTAAAGTGCTATACAGATTCAATGCAATTCCAATTAAAATCCCAATGATGTACCTTACAGAAATAGAGCAAGCAATCATGAAATTCATCTGGAAGAATAAGAAACCCAGAATAGCTAAAGCAATCCTTAGCAGGAAGAATGAAGCGGGGGGTATCGCAATACCAGAACTTCAACTCTACTACAAAGCAATAGTAACAAAAATGGCATGGTATTGGCACCAAAATAGACAAGTAGATCAATGGTACAGAATAGAGGACATGGACACAAACCCAAATAAATACAATTTTCTCATACTAGACAAAAATATGCAATGGAGAAATGATAGCCTCTTCAACAAATGGTGCTGGGAAAACTGGAAATCCATATGCAACAGAATGAAACTAAACCCCTATCTCTCACCCTGCACAAAAATCAACTCACAATGGATCAAGGACCTTGAAATCAGACCAAAGACCCTGCATCTTATATAAGAAAAAGTAGTCCAAATCTTCACCTTGTTGGCTTAGGATCAGACTTCCTTAACAGGACTCCAATAGCACAAGAAATAAAAGCAAGAATCAACAACTGGGACAGATTCAAACTAAATAGCTTTCTCTCAGCAAAGGAAACTATCAGCAATGTGAAGAGAGAGCCTACAGAGTGGGAGAATATCTTTGCCACTCATACTTCAGATAGAGCGCTAATTTTCAGAATATATAAAGAACTCAAAAAAAAAAACTCTACACCAAGAATACAAATAACCCAATCAACAAATGGGCTAAGGATATGAACAGACGCTTCACAGAAGAAGATCTACAAGCAATCAACAAACATATGAAAAAATGTTCAACATCTTTAATAATAAGAGAAATGCAAATCAAAACTACACTAAGATTCCATCTCACCCCAATTAGAATGGTGATTATCAAGAATACAAGCAATAATAGGTGTTGGAGAGGATGTGGGGAAAAAGGTACACTCATACATTGCTGGTGGTGCTGCAAATTAGTGCAGCCACTCTGGAAAACAGTATGGAGATTCCTTAGAAAACTTGGAATGGAACCACCATTTGACCCAGCTCTCCCACTCCTCGGCCTATACCCAAAGGACTTAAAATCAGCATACTACAGAGATACAGCCACATCAATGTTCATAGGTGCTCAATTCACAATAGCTAGACTGTGGAACCAACCTAGATGTCCTTCAATTGATGAACGGATAAAGAAACTGTGGCACATATATATACAATGGAATATTACTCTGCCATAAAGAATGATAAAATTATGGCATTTGCAGGCAAATGGATGAAATTGGAGAATATCATGCTAAGTGAGATAAGCCAATCTCAAAAACCAAAGGACGAATGATCTCACTAATAAGCAGATGATGACACATAATGGGGGGTGGGTGGGGTTAGCGTTAGGGTTAGGGTTAGGTTTAGGGTTAGGGTTAGGGAGGGAGGCAAGAACGGAGGAAGGAAGGACTGTATAGAGGGAAAAGAGGGGTAGGTGGGGTAGAGGGTAAGGGGAAAAAATGGCAAAATGAATCAAACAACATTGCCCTGTGTAAATTTATGATTACAAAATGGTATGCCTTTACTCCATGTACAGAGAATCAAAATGTATCCCATTTGTTTACAATAAAAAAAACTACACTAAGATTCCATCTCACCCCAATTAGAATGGCAATTATCAAGAATACAAGCAACATTAAGTGTTGGAGAGGATGTGGGAAAAAAGGTACACTCTACATGGCTGGTGGGGCTGCAAATTAGTGCAGCCACACAGGAAAGCAGTGTGGAGATTCCTTAGAAAACTTGGAAAAACTTGGAATGGACCCACCATTTGACCCAGCTATCCCACTCATTGGCCTATACCCAAATTACTTAAAATCAGCATACTACAGAGATACAGCCACATCAATGTTCATAGCTGCTCAATTCACAATAGCCAGATTGTGGGACCAACCTAGATGTCCTTCAATTGATGAGTGGATAAAAAAACTGTGGTATATATATACAATGGAATATTACTCAGCTATAAAGAGTAATAAAATTATGGCATTTGCAGGCAAATGGATGAAATTGGAGAATATCATGCTAAGTGAGATAAGCCAATCTCAAAAAAACAAAGGACGAATGATCTCACTGATAAGCAGATGATGACACATAATGGGGGGTGGGAGGGAGGCAAGAATGGAGGAAGGAAGGACTGTATAGAGGGAAAAGAGGGGTGGGAGGGGTTGGGGGGAAGGGAAAAAATAACAGAATGAATCAAACATCATTACCCTATGTAAACGTATGTTTACGCAAATGGAATGCTGTTACTCCATGTACAAACAGAAACAACATGTATTCCATTTGTTTACAATAAGAATAAATTAAAATAAATAAAAAAATAGAGGAAATGCACATTGCTCAGAGAAAATAAGCAGCACCCTACTTAGAATTTCCAGAAAGAGAGGCACAAAGCCAGATTAGGAAGACTGGAATAAATACCTTATCCTCCATTCCCAGAGAACATCGCATACCAACAAGGATCAAGAGATTTCAGAAAACCATGACCCCCACCTCATACTTAAAATAGGAGCCAGAAATCGTCAAGGTGGTTCTTCAGCATGAAAGAACTCTCAGAGAGAATTTAAAACAGCTATTTTAAGAAAAGTCAATGAGCATGAAGAATACATAGAATAATGTTTCAATACACTAAAAGAGAAACTTATAGCAATGGAAGTAATTTTTAAAAATCAAACATTCTTGAACTGAAAAATACACTGCAAAATTAAAAATGTAACAGCAGAATAGATCAAACAGAAGAAAGAATTGGTAAGTGTAAAGGGAGGTTACTTAAAAAATACAGTTGGAAAGTAAAAATAATGAATTATGAAGAGGAGTGAATAAAATTTAAGGAAACATTGAGACAATCTTAAAAGAGCAAATATTTTGAATATTTGGGTTCAAGAAAGACTTGATATAGGAATAGGGATAGGTATATGAAATGTGCTCAAAGAAATAATATGTGAAACTTCTCAAACCTAGAGAAGACAACAAATACCCAAGTACAGAAAGATCAAAAGTCACTGGTCAAATTTAATTCAACCAAGTGTACCCTAAGCAATCTTATAATCAAAGTCTCAAAGATCAGAGATAAAGAGAAAATTCTTAAGACTGCAAGAGAAAGGAAATAACACACAGGTGTATTCCAATTTGCCTGCCAGCAATTTAAAACTACACCGAGATTCCATCTTACTCCAGTCAGAATGGCAGTTATCAAGAATACAAGCAACAATAAATGTTGGCAAGGGTGTGGGGGAAAAGTAGACTCATCCACTACTAGTGGGACTGCAAATCAGTGCAACTATCTGGAACTCAGTATGGAGATTCCTCAGAATTTGGAATGGAACAACCAGTTGACCCAGTTATCCCACTCCTCAGTATACACCCAAAGGACTTAAAATCAGCATACCACAGTGATGCAGTCACATCGATGTTTATAGCAGCTCAATTCACAACAGCTAAGCTGTAGAACCAACCTAGGAACCCTTCAACAGATGAATGGATTTAAAAAACATGTGATATATATACACAATGGAATAATCCTCAGCCATAGAAAAGAATTACTTTTTTACTTTTGCTGGTAAATGGATAGAACTGGAGACTATCATGCTAAGAGAAATAAGTCAATCCCCAAAATACAAAGATTGGATGTTCTCTCTGATATGTGTATGCTAACACACAACCAGGGAGTGGGAGACATAGAAGTTCATTGGATTAGAAAAGGAAGGGAGAAAGATGGAAATAGGAAAGGCAGTAGAATGAATCAGACATAACTCTCCTATGTTCATATATGAATGAAGTACACCACCAGTGAAATTGAACATCATGTCCAACCAAGAATGGGATCCTAATTAGAATAAGTTACAATCTGTGCATGTATAATATGTCAAAATACACTCTACTACCATGTATATCTAAAAAGAACAAATAAAGATTTTTTTAAATACAAAATTTTAAAACTTAGAAAGAAGCCAGATATTGGCATGGACATTACAACTGGTACCACAGAAGCACAAAGAATCATTGGAGACTATTATGAACAACTAACTATATGCTAATATATTTGATAATGTAAAAGAGGTGCAAAAATTTCTAGATACATATACCTTACCAACACTGAATCATGAAGAAACAGAAAACTTGAACAGACCAATAGCAAGTAACAAGGTTGAATCAGTAATAAAATCCTACTACTAGAGAAAAGCATAGGATCAGGTGACTTCATTGCTGAATTCTATCAAACATTTGTAGAAACACTAATGTCTCTTATACTTAAGATATTGCAAAAAAAATAGAAGAGGAAGGAATTCTTCCAAGCATTCTACAAGGTCAACACTACCCTATATCAAAACCAGATAAGGACACAACAACAAAAAAGGAAACTTTAGGCCAATATCCTTCATGAATTGGCATAAAAATTCTGAACAAACCATTAACAAACTAAATATAATGGCATATTAAAAAAAATTATTCCATGCCTGTAATCCCAGCGGTCCAGGAGGCTGAGATAGGAGGATCATGAGTTCAAACCCAGCCTCAGCAGAAGGCACTAAGCAACTCAGTGAAACCCTGTCTCTAAATAAAATACAAAATAGGGCTGGGAGATGTGCTCAGTTGCTCAGTAGTCGAGTGCCTCTGAGTACCAAAAAATAGAAATCATTCACCCTAATAATCAAATGGAATTCATTCCATAGATGCATTTGATAAGCAAATCAATACACATGATACACCTCAACCAGAGAATGAAAGAAAAAGAACATATGGTCACCTCAATAGATGCAGAAAATATATTTGATAAAATTAAATGTCCCTTCATGATAAAAACACTGAATGAATTAGGTATAGAAGAAATGTTCCTCAACTTAATAAAGTCCATTTATAATAAGCCAAAACTACTATTATCCTGAATGGGGAAAAACTGAAAACTTACTCTGTAAGATCTCTGATATCTAGAAAGATCTCTGTATCTAGAATGTTCCCAAAGGCTCATGTGTTGTAGAACTGATTCCCATTGTAATAGTGTTCAGAAGTGGGGCCTTTGGAAAGGTGATTGAATCATGAATTCTATCCTCATCAATAGATTAACCCGTTGAGAAATTCATAATTTAATATCATTATCTGGAAGTAATGGAAGCTGTAGGATGTGGGATCTAGTTGGATGAAGTAGGTCACTGTGTATGTGCCCTAGAAAGGGTATATTTTGTCCTCAACCCTCCTCCCACCCTCTCTCTTATTCCTTTTTTCCTTGTAAATTTTATTTTATTTTAATTTTTTCATTCTTTTTTTATTGTACACATATGGGGTACAACTTTTCATTTCTATGGTTGTACACAATGTAGATTGACATCATTCATGTAATCATACATATACATAGGATAGTACTGTCTGTCTCAGTCTATCTTTCCTTCCTCCACCTCCCACCCCATTTTCCTCTACACCATTCAAAGTTCCTGCATTCTTCTCTCTTCCCCCATCCCAACTCCACTTATCTGAGAAATCATTTAGCTTTTGGTTTTTTTGGATTGACTTGGATTGGCTTATTTCACTTAGCATTATAGTCTCCAACTCCATCCATTTATCTGCAAAGACCATAATTTTATTCTTTATGGCTGAATAATATTCCATTGTGTATATATACCACAAGTTCTTTATCCATTCCACTATAGAAGGGCATTTAGTTTGGTTCCACAATCTACCTTTTGTGAATTGAGCTACTATAAACATTGATGTAGCTGCAACACTGTAGTATGCTGATTTTAAGTCCTTTGGGTATAGGCCAAGGAGTGAGGTAGCTGGGTCAAATGGTGGCTCCATTCCAAGTTTTCTAAGGAATCTCCACACTGCTTTCCATAGTGGCTGCACCAATGCGCAACTCCACCAGCAATGTATGAGTGTACCTTTTTCCCCACATCCTCGCCAACACCTAACATTGCTTGTATTCTTGATAATCGTCATTCTAATTGGGGTGAGATGGAATCTTAGGGTGGTTTTAATTTGCATTTCTCTAATTACTAGAGATGATGAGCAATTTTTCATATATTTGTTGATCAATTGTATATCTTCTGTGAAGTGTCTGCCCAGTTCCTTAGGCCATTTATTGATCGGGTTCTTTGTATTTTTGCTGTAAAGTTTTTTAAGTTCTTTATAGATTCTGTAGATGAGTGCTCTGTCTGAAGTGTGTGTGGAAAAGATTTTCTCCCACTCTGTAGGCTCTCTTTTCACATTATTGTTTTCTTTGCTGAGAAAAAGCTTTTTAGCTTGAATCTATCCCATTTATTGATTCTTGCTTTTATTTCTTGCACTGTTGGGGTCTTGTTAAGGAAGTCTGGTCCTAAGTCAACCTGATGGAGATTCGGGCCTACTTTTTCTTCTACTTGGTGAAGGGTCTCAGGTCTAATTCCTAGATCCTTGACCCATTTTGAGTTGAGTTTTGCACAGGGTAAGAGATAGGGGTTATTTTCATTTTACTGCATATGAATTTCCAGTTTTAGCAGCACCATTTGTTGAAGAGGCTACCTTTTCTCCATTGTATGTTTTTGGCACCTTTTTCTAGTATGAGATACCTGTACTTACGTGGGTATGTCTCTGTGTCTTCTAGCCTGTGCCATTGTTTACCTGTCTATTTTGGTGCCAATACCATGCCCTTTTTGTTACTGTTGCTCTATAGTAGTGTTTGAGGTCTGGCATTGTGATACCTCCTGCGTCACTCTTCCTGCCCAGGATTGCTTTGGCTATTCTGGATCTTTTGTTCTTCCAGATGAATTTCATGATTGCTTGCTCTATTTCTATGAGAAATGTCATTGGGATTTTAATTGGAATTGCATTAAATTTGTGTAGCGCCTTTGGAAGTATGTCCATTTTGATAATATTAATTCTGCCTATCCAAGAACATGGGAGATCTTCCCATCTTCTAAGGTCTTCTTCAATTTCTTTCTTTAATGTTCTGTAGTTTTCATTGTAGAGATCTTTCACCTCTTTGGTTAGATTGATTCCCAAGTACCTTTTTTTTTTTTTTTTTTTGAGGCTGTTGTGAATGGAGTTGTTTTCCTCATTTCCCTTTCAGATGATTCATCATCCACACCCTCTTCTTCTCTCTCTTTCTCTCTCTCTGCTTCCTGAGTGCCATGATGTGGCAGCTTTTCTCCTCCATCATACCCTCTACCATGATGTTATGTCTTTCCTCAGGCCAAAAGCAATGGAGCTGACCAATCATGGATTGAAGTCTCTGAAGCTGTGAGCCAAAATTAAAAGCAAACAAAAAACAAAACCCTTTAGCCCTTTGTTCCTTTGAGTTGTTTTTATCAAGCCCTTTGTTCCTTTGAGTTGTTTACTGTATTTTGTCACAGTAATAAAAAGCTGACTAACACAATCTGGAACAGGACGAATAGGCCCACTTACACTTTTTTTCAACATAGT
This sequence comes from Sciurus carolinensis, assembly GCF_902686445.1. NCBI lineage: Eukaryota > Metazoa > Chordata > Mammalia > Rodentia > Sciuridae > Sciurus > Sciurus carolinensis. Next base: position 97,116,110 of record NC_062223.1, on the reverse strand, counting down.
GCTTTAAGTCCTAGCCAGAGTAATCAGGCAAGAGAAAGAAATAAAGGGCATCCAAATTGGAATGGAAGAAATCAAATTGTTGCTGTTTGCAGATGACATGATCCCATATATAGAACTAAAACAATCCATCAAAAACTATTAGAATTAATTGTAAAAAGTTGCAGGATACAAAATAAATATACACAAATCAGTAGCATTGATATATGCCAATGGCAAATTATCTGAAATAGAAATCAAGAAAGCAATCCCATTTACAGTAGCTACAAAAAATAAAGTATCTATAAATAAGTTTAACCAAAAGATGAAAACATTGACAAAGAAAATTGAAGAGGACAAAAATAAATGGAAAGATATCCTGTGTTCATAAATTGGAAGAATCAATATTATTAAAATGTTCGCTACCCAAAATGATTTACATATTCATGACAATCCCTCACAAAATGCTAGTGTTCTTCTTCACAGAACTACAAAAAATCCTAAAATTTATATAGAAGCACAATAAAATTCTAATAGTTCAAGCAATATTGAAGAAAAGAATAAGGAATTATACTACCTGACTTCAAAATATACTGCAAAGCTGCAATAATCATAACAGCTTAGTATTGGCATAAAATAGACACATAAATCAATAGGACAGAATATATAGCCTAAAAATAACCCCACACATTGGTAGTCCACTGATTTCCAACAAAGGTAATATGAGAAAGGACAGTCTTTTCAACAAATGATGTTGGGAAAATTAGATTGTTTCAGGACATTGAAATAGGCAAGGTTTTTTTTTTTTTTTTTTTTTCTTCTTCTTCTTTTTTTGGAGAAGACCCAAAAGCACAGGAAATGGAAGCAAAACCAGATGAGTGGCAACTACATCAAAATCAGAATGCTTCTGCATAGCAAAGGAAGCAGTCAACAGAGTGGAGGCAACCTACAAAAGGGGAGAAAATATCTGCAAACTATACATGTGACAAGAGGTTGATATTCAGAATAGTTAAAGAACTCCAAAACTCCATAGCAAAGAGACAAATAAGGCAATCAAAACATGGGCAATAGACCTAGATATTTTGTAAAAAAAAAAAAAAAAAAAAAAGACATACAAATGTTGAATATGTACCTGAAAATATGTTCATCATCACTGATAATCAGGAAAATGCAAATCTAAACCACAATAAGCTATTACTTCATCCCACTAAGAATGGATATCACCAAAAAGACTAATGATAACAAGTAATAGAGAGGATGTGGAGGAAAAGGAACTTTTGCACACTGTTGGGTGTAAATTAACATAGCCATCATGGAGAACAGTATAGTGGTTTCTCAAAAAGTGAAAAACAGTCCAGCTATTCCACTACTGGGTATATATCCAATGGAAATGAAATCAATATGTCAAGAGGCATCTCCACTCCAGTGTTCATTGCAGCACTATTCACAATAGCCAAGAAATGGAAACAGCGTAAGTGTCTATCAACTGATGAATGGGTAAAGAAATGGGGTACAAATATATAATGAAATACTCTCCAACCATAAAGGAGAATAAAATACTGTCACTTGCAAAAACATGGATGGAATTGGAGATATGTTAAGTGAAACAAGCCAGGCACAGAAAGACAAGTACTACATGATTCCATTCATATGAGGAATCTAAAAAAGTTCATTTCAGTAAAGTTGAAACTAGAATGGTAGTTATAAGATGCTGGGAGAGTAGTGGGGAGGAAGAAGTGGGGAAAGACTGATCAATGGGTACCAAGTCACAGAGAGGAGTGGGAAGTTCTGGTGTGCCATTGCACAGTAGGGTGACTGTAGAAAACAATTATGTACTGTATATTTCAAAAAGCTAGAGAAGAGGATTGTGAATGTCCTCTCTATAAAGAAATGATAAATGTTTGAGGTAGATATGATCAGCCAGATTTAAACATAATCCCTTAAGAAAGAGGGACTTTTAAAGTATGGTAATATTTTATTTCTTAACTTGCTTGTGTGTGTATCAATGCAGTTATATTATTATTCTTAAATTGTGCACATATTCTTATTTATGCTTTATGTATTTAATATATTTTACAATAAATAATTTTCTGATACTATCAAATTAAGCATGTGAAAATGGATGCTAGATTGTAACCAACTAATCAATAATTATGAACAAACGTTTTTGCACTCAGGTTGCTTTGCAAGTCTCTTTAATGAAATAGAAAATTGAAATAATAGAAATCACTCTATGTATGTGACTCACACAAGAAAAACTGCAGAAAGTAAGACCATACCAAAAGGAAAGGCATCAGCCCTAGTATCAAACAATTTGTGACTAATAGTGCTTTATAAGCTTTAAATTAAAAAGAAATTTTAAAATTGTATTAAGTTAAAATATCTAATTTTTTAATGTATATATTATTTTATGTTTAATCCAATTTTTTTATTTCTTAAGTCAACCAACTACCAGTTCTTTTCACATCATATAAAATACATATATTCCATTGAACATCATGTACATGAACTAAAGATAGCATAAGGCTTTAAGAATTAATGGGGGGTGAAGATACAATGGCACAGTTTACATACATTTAAAAAATAAACCTGGTCCTTAACATTTATTTCTCCAAAATATAAAACTTAAATATTATGAAAGATTATCTCCAATATAAATTAATATATCATTCCAGAATCTTCAAAGTTGTTTTTGCTCAGAACTCATTCATATACTAACCTGAAAGCAGTATGTCCTTTTTTCAAAGGACTGTTGAAAAAGTTAGTATAAATGAACAGTGAGGGGCTGGGGTTGTAGCTCAGTGGAGGAGCACTTGCCTGGCATGTGTGAGACACTGGATTTAATTCTCAGCACTGCATATAAATAAATAAACTAAAGATCCATTGACAACTTTAAAAATTTTAAAAATAGTCCACTTCACATGAATCTCCAATGCCAGCTCACCCCGCACGAAACCCAAGACCACACTCCCTGGCGCAGACAACAGGCCTTGCTGCAGATCCTCATCTACCAATGCCTTGGCACACCTCTGATGCCATCTTGGATTATTCCTGCCACCACCGCCACCATCTTTAGTTGAGGAAGCTTCCACCTGGGAACACCTGTCAGAGAATAGAAGCTCATTATCAAGGTACCTACAGGTTAGACAATATTTCTTTCACCAACCTGGGATGTGGCTGCTTACATCCAGGGATAAGAGCTAAGACCTGAAAGATCATCACCAAGGGCCCTGCAGGCTTGGTTGCATCTGAGCTATCCCTGCTAGGTATACTAATAGCCACCATCTTGCTGCAGAGGCAAGAGAGAGTCTTGCAAGGGGTCAGTCGGTGGGAAATGGTCGTGAGAGTGTCTTAATCCTGGTTCATCCAGTCAACCAGCCTGGCACCCACCAAGATCCAGAGACAACTCGGGAACACTTGTTGGGACCTGACATCAGCCTGGTCCATGACTCCACAGAGCACCTGATCCCACTGGTTTGGCAATCAATGGGGCCCTCTGGCTCCTCAATCCCCAGTCTCCCAACCATCCCCTAGCCACCAATCAGCACAGTGACTGAGCCACAACTCTCAACACCTGGTCCTGGTTGCCCAACACAGAACAGCTTTCTGAGACAGGCACACAGGTCCCAGCACTCAACCCCCAGGATCTCTGGGGAGAGAGATTCCTGATTGGGAAATCAAAAGGGCAGGGGCAGGAGAGATACAATTTAGACACTAAATTAGAGACTAAGGGTTGTGGGGTCCACAAGTGAGGGAAGGGGCTAAGACCAGGCTCCTTGTCATATGAGTGGACCCCAAAGGAGAGCCCAGGAGTGCAGTCTTCCAGAGGTACTGGCAATTACTATACCCAGCCTCCAGGAGTCCTGCCTCCAAGAGTCCTGCCTCCAAGTCTGCTCCTCTTACCTTAGTAACTGTCATCATCCTCAGGATGGAGTTACCAGCAAACTCCAGACAATCCAGTCTACCAGAAGAGAAGGGAGGCAGAGAAGATATTGAACTCCAACAGAAGAAAATTGTTCAATTTTCCTTCAAGACTTTTTTATTTTTTTCCTTTTCTTTTCTCCATTTTTTAAATTTTTTTCTTGTTTGTTTCCTGCTCTCAAATCCCCATAATCTTTGAAATCAAGAAACTTTCATGTATCAGGCTATTGAAGACTGGGAGGTTTGATTAGTATATTACAGTTTTGTTGTAGACTTTTATTTTTATTTTTCTCTTTCTATTTGCCTCTTATTTATCTATTTCCTCAGAGTCTCTTTCTCCTTTTTCTCCTGCTACAACCAACTTCTTTTAATTCTGCTTTCACTCCTCCTATGATCTAGTACCTCAACATTCTCACTCTTACCTCATTAACATTACATCCTATACCCCTCCCCATCTTCTTTGTCCACCATTAGAAATTATTGAAAAACCTATTGCTTATGCTGTACATAATAATAGAACACATCATCCCTGTTTATTACAACAATACTGTTAACATCTTAATAGTGGCTATTTGGCTTATGACTGCATGTTGTTTATATTGGGTGCTGGTAATCTTGATCTCCCCTTTAAAGGTGAGAAATTGGAAACTTGCAGGATGCTATAAATCTATAGGGGGGAAATTGTAATACCTTAGATCCACACTGCTAGAGAGGAAGGAACATGAACAACATGAAAAAACAAGGGAAGAAAGGGCTTCAAACAAACCAAGATGCTATATTAATGGAATCCATTGACAGCCCAGTAGAAGAAATGTCAGAAAAGGAGTTCAGAATGTACATACTTAAAATGATTCACAAAGTAAAGGATGATATAAGAGAGCAAAAGCAGGCAATAAAAGATCACATCAATAAACAATTAAAAAAGCAAATACAAGAAACAAATGATTATTTCAATAAAGAGATAGAGATTCTGAAAAAAACTAAACAGAAATCCTTGAAATGAAGGAAACAATAAACCAAATTAAAAATGCAATAGAAAACATCACCAACAGACTAGATCACTTGGAAGACAGAGTTTCAAGCAATGAAGACAAAATATTTAATTTTGGAAATAAAGAGGATTACACAGAAAAGATGGTAAGAAATCATGTACAGAACTCCAAGAATTATGGGATAACATGAAAACACCAAATTTAAGAATTGGGATTGAGAAAGGCACAGAGATACAAACCAAAGGAATGAACAATCTATTCAATGAAATATCACAAAATTTCCCAAACCTAAATAATGAGATGGAAAATCAAATACAAGAGACTTACAGGACAACGAATGTACAAAATTACAACAGATTCACACAAAGTCACATTATAATGAAAATGTCCAACATACAAAATAATGATAGAATTTTAAAGACCCTGAGAGAAAAGTATCAGATTACATATAGGGGGAAACCAATAAGGATATCAGCGGATTTCTCAGCCCAGACCCTAAAATATAAAAGGGCCTGGAACAATATATTTCAAGCTCTGAAAGAACATGAAGGCCAACCAAGAATCTTATATCCAGCAAAACTAACCTTCAGATTTGATGATGAAATATAAACCTATGGTTAACAAAAGTTAAAAGAATTTACAAAGAGCAAGTGTGCACTACAGAACATTCTCAACAAAATATTCCATGAGGAGGAAATGTCAAACAACAATGAAAATCAGCAAAGGGATGAATTACACTAAAGGAAAAGTCAATCAAAGGAGAAACCAAGTTAAGTTAAAAATCAAAAATAAGCCAAAATGACCAGGAGTACAAATCATATCTCAATAATAACCCTGAATTTTAATAGACTTAACTCATTAATCAAAAGACATAGACTGGCAGATTGGATTTTTTGAAAAGACCCATAATATACTGTTTTCAAGAGACTCATCTCATAGGAAAAAATATCCACACACTGAATTTGAAAGAATGGGGCAAAAAACATATCATGCACATGGACTCAGTGAAAAAGCATGGGTTTCCAGCCTCATATCAGATAAAGTGCACTTCAGGTCAAAGATAGAAGAAGTAAGGAAAGACATTTCATACTGCCTAAGAAAACCACAAATCAAAAAGTCATAACAATCATAAATATTTATGCCCCCAAAAATGGAGCATCCATGTACATCAAACACACCCTTCTCAATTTCAGGAATCAAATAGACTACAAAATAATAATACTGGGTGACTTTCACATACCTCTTTCACCACTGGATAGATCTTCAAAACAAAAAACTGAACAAAGAAACCACAGAACTCAATAACAAAATCAATATTTTAGACTTTAACAGACATATATAGAATATTCCATCCACCAGTGAGTGAATACACTTTCTTCTCAGCAGCACATGGATCCTTCTCTAAAATAGACCATCTGTTAGGTCACAAAGCAACTCTTAGCAAATACAAAAACAATAGCAATACTACCTTGCATTCTATCAGATCATAATGGAATGAAATTAGAAATCAATGACAAAATAAAAAAACAAAAAATACTCCAACATCTGGAGATTAAATAATTCACTATTGAATGATGCACAGATAACAGAAGACATCAGAAAGGATATTAAAAAAAATTCTTAGAGGTAAACAAGAACACCAATACAACATATCAAAATCTCAGGGACACTATGAAAGCAGTAGAGAAGCAAATACGTTGCATGGAGCTCATTCAATAAAAGAATAAAAAGTCAATGAATAAATGATCTAACATTACAGCTCAAAGCCCTAGAAAAAGAACAACAGGTCAACACCAAAAGTGATATAAGACAGGAAATAATAAAAATCAGAGATGAAATCAATGAAATTTAAACAACAGAAACAATTCAAAAAGTTGACAAAACAAAAAGTTGGTTCTTTGAAAAAAGTAAACAAAACACGTAAACACTTAGACACACTAATGAAGAGAGAGAGAAAACTCAAATTACTAAAATTCAGAATGAAAAAGGAAATATCACAACAGATACTATTGAAATATAAAACATAACCAGAAGTTATTTTGAAAATCTATACTCCAACAAAACAGAAAATCTCAACGACATCCACAGATTTCTAGAGACATATGATCCATCCAGAATCAGGAGGACACACACAATTTAAACAGATCAATTTCAAGCAATGAAATAGAAGAAGCCATCAAAAGCCTACCAATGAGAAAAGCCTGGGACCAGATTGATTCTCGACTGAGTTCTACAAGACCTTCAAAGAAGAACTCATTCCAGTACTCCTCAAAGTAGTCCATGAAATAGAAAAGAGGGAACTTTTTCAAACTCATCCTGTGAAGCTAGTATCACCCTGATATCAAAACCAGACAAAGACACATCAAGGAAAGAAAACTTCAGACTAATATCCCTGATGAACATAGTTGCAAAAATGCTTAAAATTCTGGCAAATTTCATACAGAAACATTAAAAAGATAGTGCTCCATGATCAAGTGGGGTTCATCCCAGGGATGCAAGGTTGATTCAACATCTGGAAATCAACAAATGTAATTCATCACATCAATAGACTTAAAGTTAAGAATCATATGATCATTTCAATAGATGCAGAAAAAGCAGATGATAAAATACAGGACCTCTTCATGCCCAAAACACTAGAAAAAATGGTGATAGTAGGAACATACCTCGACATTGTAAAAGGTATCTATGCTAGGCCCAAGGCCAACCTCATTCTAAATGGAGAAAAACTGAAAACATTTCCCCTAAAAACTGGAACAAGACAGGGATGCCCTCTTTCACCACTTCTATTCAACATCATCCTTGAAACTCTCATCAGAGCAATTAGATAAACCAAAGAAAGTAAAGGAATACGAATAGTGAAAGAAAAACTCAAACTATCACTATTTTCTGATGATATGATTCTATATTTACAGGATCCAAAACATTCCACCAGAAAACTTCTAGAACTAATAAATTAATTCAGCAAAGTAGCAGGATATAAAATCAACATTCATAAAATGAATGCATTTCTACTCAAAAGTGATGAATCCTCTGAAAGAGAAATTAGGGAAACTACCCCATTCACAATAGCCTCAAAAAAAAAAAAAAAAAAAAAACCACTTTGGAATCAATCTAACAAAAGAGGTAAAAGACCTCTACAATAACAACTACTGAACACTAAAGAAAGAAATTAAAGAAAACCTTAGAAGATGGAAAGATCTCCCATGGTCTTGGATAGGAAGAATTAATATTGACAAAATGGCCATTCTACCAAAAGTGCTATACAAATGCAATACAATTAAAATTCCAGTGGTGTACCTCATAGAAATAGAGAAACCAATCATGAAATTTATTTGGAAGAATAAGAGACTCAAACTAGCTAAGCAATCCTGGGCAGGAAGAGTAAAGCAGGAGGTATCACAATACCAGAACTTAAACTATACAACAGAGCAATAGTAACAAAAAGGGCATGGCATTGGCACCAAAAGAGACAGGTAGACCCATGGTGCAGAATAGACAAACCCAAATAAATACATTTACCTCATACTAGACAAAGGTGTCAAAAACATACAATAGTAAAAAAATAGCCTCTTTAACAAATGGTGCTGGCAAAACTGGAAATCAATATGAGCAAAATGAAATTAAACTCCTATTTCTTCCCCTGCACAAAACTCAACTCAAAATTGATCAAGGACCAAGGAATTAGACCAGAGACACTGCATCTAATAGAAGAAAAAAAGGCCCAAATGTTCATCATCTCAGCTTAGGACCAGACTTCCTTAACAAGACCCCCAAAGTGCAAGAAATAAAAACAAGCATCAATAAATGGGATGGATTCAAGCTAAAAAACTTTTTCTCAGCAAAGAAAACAATCAGTAATGTGAAGAAAGAACCTACAGAGTGGGAGAAAATCTATACCACACACACCTCAGACAGAGCACTAATCTCCAGAATTTATAAAGAACTCAAAAAACCTAACATCAAAAATACAAATAACCCAATCAACAAATTGGCCAAGGAAATGAGCAGACAGTTCACAGAAGAAGATCTACAAGGAATCAATCAACAAAGATATGAAAAAAAAATGTTCAACATCTCTAGTAATAGAGAAATGCAAATTAAAACTATCCTAATATTTCATCTCACTCCAATTAAAATGACCATTATCAAGAATACAAGCAAAAATAGATGTTGGAGGATGTGGGGAAATAGGTACACTCATACATTGCTGGTTGTATTACAAATTGGTGCAGACACTCTGGGAAGAATTATGGAGAATCCTCAGAAAACTTGGAATGGATCCACCATTGAACACAGCTATCCCTTTCCTTGGCCTATACCCAAAGGACTTAAAATCAACATATTACAGTGATGCAGCCATATCAATGTTTATAGCAGCTCAATTCACAATAGCTAGATTGTGGAACCAACCTAGATGCCCTTCTATAGAGGACTGGATAAAGAAATTGTGGTACGTATACAAAGTGGAATATTACTCAGCCATAAAGAAGAATTGAATTATGGCCTTTGCAGGTAAATGGATGGAGTAGAAGAATATCATGCTAAGTGAAATAAGTGAATCCCAAAAAACTGAAGGTTGAATGTTTTCTCTGATAAGTGGATGCTGATACATAATGGTGGGGATGATAAGGGAAGAATGGAGGAACTTTGGATTGTGTAGAGGGAAATGTGGGGAAGGAAAGATAGTAGCCTGACACAGAAATTATTGCCCTATGTACGTGTATGATAGCCCAAATGGTGTGATTACATCGTGTATAATCAGAGAAATGAAAACTTGCACTCCATTTGTGTACAATGAATCAAAATGCATTCTGCTGTCATGTAAAACTAAATAAAAAAGAATAGTTTAAAATAAATACAGAGTGAGAGAGGAAAGATCATTTATATATATATAAATTAAATATAAACATGTAATGTGTGTCTCATATAATGTGTTTTGTATAATTCTGCCTTTCATCGCTTTCTGGAAAAATAGAGGATCATTCTACATCTGGTCTTTTGTTTAAAATATTTTTTAGATGTTGATAGACCTTTATTTTATTCAATTATTTTTATGTGGTGTTGAAAATCGACCCCAGTGCATCACCCATGCTAGACAAGGGTTCTACCACTGAGCCACAACCAGCTCCGTCTACATCTGGTCTTTTGGTTAAAGTTAGCAGGGTGTTTTTCTTAATCTTTGGAATGGTTGGAAGGTTTGAAGGACGTCTTAATCCTCCTCTGAGTGGGTCAAAGTAGATGTCTTTGTTTATTTCATAAAACCAAATGAGAATGGTCTTGTGAAGATTAGATTTTGATAATTCAATTCAGACAACTACTTTATTATGGAAAAATATTCTGTGTTCTCTAACTAATCCAGAAAGTGTATTAATACAGAAGTCACTGTAGCTACACTATAATGCAGTTGCAAATATTAAAATTAAAGGTCATAAGAAGAAACGCAGCTGTCAAAAGGAGTGACAATGAATGTATTTCAGTGTTGTATGGTTATGATGATGTGGCTTATTCAAGATTCCTTTCAGACTCATTTTCAAAGGCTCTCATCTTAGCATTTCAAAGGTAGTGGACAACACTTGAAAAAAGAGTTTCACTTCTTTAAAATATGATGATCATAGAATTTGAAAGCTAAGTATGCAAAAGCTTATAAAATGATGCTTACCAGGGTGTTCTGAATGTCAATTGTGTGCACAGATGCCTCATGACATGGAATATTGGCCACTTCATAGTTATTTTTCTTCCTAAAGAAGGTATTTGTAGTTGTGTAGTGACATAAACTTTTTATGTGACAGAAAGAAAAACCAATGATGGGGCTGGGGAGATAGCTCAGTCAGTAGACTGCTTGCCTTGTAAGCACAAGGCCCTGGGTTCCATCCCCAGCACCAAAAAGGAAAAAAAAAATGATATAAATTGGATTTCCAAATTTAACTGACTCTGGAAGTGAGTTATTAAACATACAAAACATTGCTTATGTGTGCTTATTTCCTTTTATTTCAAAGATTCAAAATTTGCTAAGGCCTATTTTACCTCAGAGAAGTATGCTCAAACTATTTTGGGTTTCGAAGTGAAAACATATAATCTCTGTACACAAAGTACAGATTTTAAGAAGAAATTTTATTTAACTACATTGTCTTTCCAAAGGAATGATGTTTCTCATCCCCATTTCATTGCAGAGTCAGAGACTGCTTTATGAATGTTTCCTATTAGTTATTGATTAACACATTTGGACTCAGACATTGTAGAGACTTGATTAGAGAGTTATAGTTATACTGTAGAGTTCTTAAAACTATGCTTCCCAAAGTGAATTTCATGAAATTTGACTTTGGGCTTTGCAACACATACTCAAAGAAAAGGATTCCATTGTTAAATTAGTGTGCAAAGTGCTAGAGACCATTTGTAGATAAGTATAAGAGATCATGTTTGGGAAATTCCCTCTAGAAAACAAAAGTGTTTAACTTATTTTGTTTGTTTGTTTATTTAATTATCTTTACATGGTGCTAAGAATTGAACCCAGTGCCTCACACTGTTAGGCAAGTGCTCTGCTGCTGAGCTACAGCCCCAGCCCTTTAACTTGTTTTAAAATCAGAATTTCCTCAGTTTATTTGGTCATACAGGACACACTGATATTCTATGGCTTTGTTAAGCAAAGACTTTCTTGTGTAATTTAAACTTTGATGCACTCCGGTTGAGTTTTTGTTGTTGTTCTTGTACTGGGGATTGAACACAGGGGCACTTTGTTACTGAGCTGCATCCTCAACCCTTTTTATTTTTCATTTTGAGACAGGTCTCACTAAGTTGCTTAGGGATTGCTGCTTTGCTGAGGCTGACCTTGAACTTGCAATTCTCCTGTCTCAGCCTCCTGAGTCACTGGAATTATGCCACCGCACCCAGCTCTGGCTGACCTGCAAAGGAATGTTAATTTTTATAACATGCAAACATTTCTGTGTTTGTATTTGCAATGAAACAATACTTTGTACATAGTAGTTTAAAAACTCAAATTTTACTTATTGGTCTTCAAGATCAATGCTAGTCTTTCCAGAGATGACTTCATTTGTTTTCTTTGCCTAAAACCAGTAGAGAGAGGAAAAGCAACAGGATAAGCACTACTACAAACAACAGGAGAGACTTCAGGTAATAAAGATATCAAGAAACTCACATTTTAAAATGAGAGGGCCAGAATGGTGAAGCTACCTGACAATGTGCTGTTTGGGAAGAAAGAATTTGGAGCAGCATGTCTTGAGAGTTATAGATGAAAAAGGCTGATTTGCACTTAAGGCATAAAATGGGGTAAGAGAAGCTGGTTCATGCTCTGAAGGCGTGAGCCTGAGCAATCTTTGAGGAAAATGTAGGACAGAGTGGTGAGATTTTCTGGACAGTATATCTACTTTTGTTTGAAACCTCTGACTACCTTTTTAACTGTAAGCGGGGACTTACTTCCTCCTTTTTGACTTAAGTGGTTCTTGTTTCCACACCAGCTCTACCTTACATGGTATATTCATACTATTTTAATTTTATTTTATTTTTGCATTATTACTTTAACTTTCATCTTGTAGTCCTCTAGCTGTGATTATTTTGTTGCATATCAATAATTCTTAAACTTGGTTCTTCTTTTCATTTCCCTCATTCCATTTTATCTAATCACATTAGTGTCTAACAACTTTCTAAAAATTATTTTGCTTATCTTTTTATTGATAACTACATCATATTTATTACTTACTTCTACTCTAGAAATTTATTAAATTCAAAATAACTAATACAAGAGTAGAAGCTACAGACACGAGTGAAATACAAAACATAATTAGAAGCTATTTCGAAAATCTATACTCCAACAAAACAGAAAACCTCGAAGACATCAACAAATTTCTAGAGACATATGAACTACCTAAACTGAATGAGGAGGACATACACAACTTAAATAAACCAATTGCAAGCAATGAAATAGAAGAAGTCATCAAAAGCCTACCAACAAAGAAAAGTCCAGATGGGTTCTCAGCCGAGTTCTACAAAACCTTTAAAGAAGAGCTCATTCCAATACTCCTCAAACTATTCCATGAAATAGAAGAGGAGGGAACCCTACCAAACTCGTTCTATGAAGCCAATATCACCCTGATACCTAAACCAGACAGAGACACATCAAGGAAAGAAAATTTCAGACCAATATCCTTAATGAACATCGATGCAAAAATTCTCAACAAAATTTTAGCAAATCGCATACAAATATATATTAAAAAGATAGTGCACCACGATCAAGTGGGTTTTATCCCAGGGATGCAAGGTTGGTTCAATATTCGGAAATCAATAAATGTCATTCACCATATCAACAGACTTAAAGTTAAGAATCACATGATTATTTCAATAGATGCAGAAAAAGCATTTGATAAAATACAGCATCCCTTCATGCTCAAAACACTAGAAAAAATTGGGGTAGTGGGAACATTCCTAAACATTATAAAGGCAATCTACGCTAAGCCCATGGCTAATATCATTCTAAATGGTGAAAAACTGAAAGTGTTCCCCCTAAAAACTGGAACAAGGCAGGGATGCCCTCTTTCACCGCTTCTATTCAACATCGTCCTTGAGACTCTAGCCAGAGCAATCAGACAAACCAAAGAAATTAAAGGGATATGAATAGGAAAAGAAGAACTCAAACTATCCCTGTTCGCTGATGACATGATTATATATTTAGAGGAACCTGGAAATTCCACCAGAAAACTTTTAGAACTCATAAGTGAATTCAGTAAAGTAGCAGGTTACAAGATCAATGCTCATAAATCCAATGCATTTTTATACATAAGTGATGAATCTTCAGAAAGAGAAATTAGGAAAACTACCCCATTCACAATAGCATCGAAAAAAATAAAATACTTGGGAATCAATCTCACAAAAGAGGTGAAAAATCTCTACAATGAGAACTACAGAACACTAAAGAAAGAAATTTAAAAAAACCTTAGAAGATGGAAAGATCTCCCATGTTCCTGGATAGGCAGAATTAATATTGTCAAAATGGCTATACTACCTAAAGTGCTATACAGATTCAATGCAATTCCAATTAAAATCCCAATGATGTGCCTTGCAGGAATAGAGCAAGCAATTATGAAATTCATCTGGAAGAATAAAAAACCTAGAATAGCTAAAGCAATCCTCAGTAGCAAGAGCGAAGCAGGGGGTATTGCAATACCAGATCTTCAACTCTACTACAAAGCAATAGTAACAAAAACGGCATGGTATTGGTACCAAAATAGACAGGTAGATCAATGGTACAGAATAGAGGACATGGACACAAACCCAAATAAATACAATTTTCTCATACTAGACAAAGGGTCCAAAAATATGCAATGGAGAAAAGATAGCCTCTTCAACAAATGGTGCTGGGAAAACTGGAAAACCATATGCAATAGAATGAAATTAAACCCCTATCTCTCACCCTACACAAAACTCAACTCAAAATGGATCAAGGACCTCGGAATCAGACCAGAGACCCTGCATCTTATAGAAGAAAAAGTAGGTCCAAATCTTCAACTTGTTGGCTCAGGATCAGACTTCCTTAACAGGACTCCCATAGCACAAGAAATAAAAGCAAGAATCAACAACTGGGATAGATTCAAACTTAAAAGCTTTCTCTCAGCAAAGGAAACTATCAGAAATGTGAAGAGAGAGCCTACAGAGTGGGAGAATATCTTTGCCAACCATACCTCAGATAGAGCGCTAATTTCCAGAATCTATGAAGAACTCAAAAAACTCTACACGAAGAATACAAATAATCCAATCAACAAATGGGCTAAGGAAATGAACAGACACTTCACAGAAGAAGATGTACAAGTAATCAACAGATATATGAAAAAATGTTCAACATCCCTAGTAATAAGGGAAATGCAAATCAAAACTACCCTAAGATTTCATCTCACCCCAATTAGAATGGCGATTATCAAGAATACAAGCAACAATAGGTGTTGGCGAGGATGTGGTGAAAAAGGAACACTCATACATTGCTGGTGGGGTTGCAAATTAGTGCAGCCACTCTGGAAAGCAGTGTGGAGATTCCTCAGAAAGCTTGGAATGGAAACACCATTTGACCCAGCTATCCCACTCCTTGGCCTATACCCAAAGGACTTAAAATCAGCATACTACAGAGATACAGCCACATCAATGTTCATTGCTGCTCAATTCACCATAGCCAGATTGTGGAACCAACCTAGATGCCCTTCAGTTGATGAATGGATAAAGAAACTGTGGCATATTTATACAATGGAATATTACTCCGAAATGAAGAATGATAAAATTATGGCATTTGTAGGCAAATGGTCGAAATTGGAGAATATCATGCTAAGTGAGATAAGCCAATCTCAAAAAACTAAAGGACGAATGATCTCGCTGATAAGCGGATGAGGACATATAATGGGGGGTGGGAGGGGCTAGCATTAGGTTTAGGGTTAGGTTTAGAGTTAGGCTAAGGAGAGCGGTAAGAATGAAGGAAAGAAGGACTGTGTAGAGGGAAAAGAGGGGTGGGAGGGGTGGTGGGGGCGAGGGGAAAAATAAAATAAACATCATTACCCTATGTAAATGTAAAAAAATAAAAAATAAAAAATAAAAAAAATAAAAAAAAAAAAGAGTAGAAGCTGTGTGGTTGGCCCACACCCTAAGTCACAGATTTTTGTTTCGAGTTCCTCTGCATGGTTATTTCAGCTTTCCTTAGAAGACTTCAGTGTTCAGCTTATTTGCTTTAGTGTTGAATTTTTTGGATCTATAAGCTGGTTGGCAAAATTTACCTATAGAAAATCCATTTGAGCAGTGATAAAAGTATTTTCTGATGGTATACTGATACATTAGTAAACATTCCTACATCAATTCAATAAACATATATCTTGTGAAGGAATGAAGTGAGAGGATTTGTGTTCAGAGGGACCCTCTACACAACAATCATAATTCAACCATTAACATTTATTAAGTCCTTTCTATATGTTGGACACTAGTAGAGGCATTTAATCTTTTTTTGTTTAAAAAAACTCTATCAGAGAGATAATATTATCACTTTTGTATAAAAGTAGAAACTGAAGCAAAGAGAGATTAAGTCCTTTCCTTAAAATCGTTTAGCTAGTTAACTTCCCAGGGTTAATTTCAGCAAATAACTATATGGTTTTAAACCTTCAGTTTAAATTATGAAGGCATGTCATGTGTCTTCTTTTATTTAAGAAGGCACAATATGTGCCAACTAGACTTTTAAAATCCTTTCATCTATTATTGTTATAGCGCTTCAGATATCTATTTAAGTCATTTTGTTTCAAAGTATTGTTGAAGCAGGGTTATTTAAATATATAATTATCAGTCATAATATATTCATGACCCCCAATTTCTAAGTTCTATCCTGTCTCTTGCATCTATTATACTAGTTTATCAAGGCACTTGAAACACACATGATAATGCAGGAAGATGGATATACTTTATAGGTTGGAATATTGGCATCAAATATCCATTTCACCATCTATTTTGTTGAATCAGACTAGAAAATATGCATATCAGAGAGCCTTCTTCCAAGGTTTACAATGGGGGCAGCCCAAACCACCAGCTTTATTTGTTCTGGAAATCATCTTAATTAACACTGACTAGCAAAGATAGGGATAACTAACTCAGAGGAGAGTCCTAAATCCAGTTATTACTCTACAATCATGGAATGGTAGATCAAAAGAGAGTGATGTCTCCAAACCAGTCCCATTTACAATCCCCATATTTCTTGCACCTGAAACCCTAACCCTTAGTGAAGGACTCCATTTATGTTCTTTTAAGGATGCCATGTTCTCCTAAACCCATCTTGGAGTCCTTTTGTATTTTAAGAATGTTGCAAGGGTTTGGGGGACAACTATGAGCACACCGAATAGGTCAAATTGTGTGACCTACCAGTAGCTTTCCCCAATTTCCATCTTTTCCATGGGAACCAAACCAAATTTGGGTTGAGATGAAATTATGCAATTGAAGTTCTTTCAGTGGTAGTGGCTGCGTTGTTTACCAAATCACTCCTATTAACAAGAAACCGGTCTCATCAACCTTCACTCCTGTGGAACATGGACCATGCTCTGACATACTATTCCCCCAACTGACAATACCCTTCCTGCCCTTTTCACTCAGCTATGTATCTCAGATCCATATGTCATCTCCAGGAAGCCTACTCTAGACCTCTTAGGTTGAGCTGATTATCTCTATTCATTTCTCCCAAAGGACCCTATGATTATTCTTGACTGTGTGTTATATTTTTATTTCTAATTTATTATAAGAAACAGTCCTGAAAATAAGCTTGTTTCAAAAGTGCCATTGAGAAGTTTATACATTACTCTATCTTTTAAATAAAATTTCAGTGAGAAATTTCTTATGTAATTTAGTGTTTAAAAAGCTTTCATTTCTTCTGAAAAATTCATAGGATTCCTCCTTTCTGGTAATGAGAATGTGCATGTTTAAGAACTTTAGATGTCACTGCCAGGAAGCTAATTGCCAAATATAAGATTCTTCTTAAAATTTTTTATTTGTTCTTTTTAATTACATATGATGGTAGAATGTAATTTGATATGTTATACATACATGGAGTATAATTTCCCATTCTTGTGGTGGTACATGATGTGGAGTTACATTAGTTGTGCATTTATATATGAACAAAGGAAAGTTGTATCAATTCATTCTACTGTCTTTCCTATTCCCATAGATCCTTTCCCTTCATTCTCCATTGACTAATCCAAAGTACTTCTTCTTCATTCCCCCCACCTTATTGTGTGTTACCATCTGCATACCAGAGAGAACATTTGACCTTTGGTTTTTTGGGACTGACTTATTTCACTTAGGATAATAGTCTCTAGTTCTGTACATTTACCAGCAAATGCCGTACCTTCTTCTTTATGATTGAGTAATATTCCTTTATGTAGATACACCACATTTCATTTTATATTCATCTGTTGAAGAGCACAGGTTTGATTTCGTAGCTTAGTTATTGTGAATTGAGTTGCTATAAACTTTAGTATGGCTGTATCACTGCAGTATGTCCTTTGGGTATATACTGAGGAGTGGGATAATTGGGTCAAGTGGTGGTTTCATTCCAAGTTTTCTGAGGAATCTCC
The DNA here is from genome assembly GCF_902686445.1 of Sciurus carolinensis. Classification (NCBI taxonomy): domain Eukaryota; kingdom Metazoa; phylum Chordata; class Mammalia; order Rodentia; family Sciuridae; genus Sciurus; species Sciurus carolinensis. The sequence goes on along the minus strand of NC_062223.1, from coordinate 97,098,127 downwards.
ATACTGCTTTTCAGAGTGGTTGCACCAATTTGCAGGCCCACCAGCAATGTATGAGTGTACCTTTTCCCCACATCCTCATGAATATTTATTATTGCTTGTATTCTTGATAATTGCCATTCTGACTGGAATAAGATGGAATCTCAGTGTACTTTTGATTTGCATTTTTCTTAATTGCTAGAAATGTTGAACAGTTTTACATATATTTATTGAGCATTTGTATTTTTTCTTCTGTGAAGGTCTGTTCAGTTCCTTTGCCAATTTATTGATTATTTGTTTCGTGGTAATTTTTTGAGTTCTTTATCCTGGAGATTAATGTATCTGAGGTGCAGGTGGTAAAGATTATCTCCCATTCTGTAGGTTCTCTCTCCAGGTTATTGTTTCCGTTGCTCTGAAGAAGCTTTTTAGTTTGAAACCATCCCATTTATTGATTCTTGATTTTACTTCTTGTGCTTTAAAGGTCATGTTGAGGGATTCGGTTCCTATCCTAACATGGTGGAGATTTGGGCCTACTTTTCTTCTAGAAGGCGCAGGGTCTCTGGTCTAATGCTAGGTTCTTGATCCACTTTGAGTTGAGTTTTGTGCTTGGCAAGAGATAGGGTTAATGTCATTTTGGTACATATGGATTTTCAGTTTTACCAGTACCATTTATTGAAGAGGCTATCTTTTCTCCAATGTATGTTTATGGCAACTTTGTCTCAAATAACTGTATTTATGTAGGTTGTGTCTATGTCTACCATTCTGTACCACTGGTATTCATGTCTGTTTTGGTGCCAATACTATGCTGTTTTTGTTACTATAGCTCTGTAATATAATTTACAGCCTGGTATTATGATGCTTCCTGCTTTGCTTTTCTTGCTGAGGATTGCTTTGGTTATTCTGGGCCTCCTTTTTCCAAATGAATTTCACAACTGCTCTTTCTATGTCTATGAAGAACATCATTGGAATTTTAATAGGAATTGCATCAAATCTGTATAACTCTTTTGGTAGTGTGGCCATTTTGACAATATTAATTCTGCTTCCCCAAGAACATGGGAATTGTTTCCATCTTCTAAGGTCTTCTTCAATTTCTTTCCTCAGTGATCAGAAGTTTTCATTGTAGAAGACTTTTACCTCTTAGATTGATTCCCAAATATTTTATTTTTTTTCAAAGCTATTATGAATGGGATAGTTTTCTTAATTTCTCTTTCAGTTGATTCATCACTGATGTTTAGGAATGCAATTGATTTATGGGTGTTAATTTTATATCCTGCTACTTTGCCAAATTCATTTATTAGTTCTAGAAATTTTCTGGTGGAATGTTTTGGATTATCTAAATATAGAATCATATAATTGGCAAAGTGATAGATTGAGTTCTTCTTTTCCTATTTGAATCCTTTTAATTTCTTTGGTTGGCCTTATTGCTCTGGCTAGAGTTTCAAGAACGATGTTAAATAGAAGTGGTAAAAGAAGATATCTCTCTCTTGTTTTAGTTTTTAGAGGGAATGCTTTCAGTTTTTCTCCATTTAGAATGATGTTGGCCTTGGGTTTAACATATATGGTTTTTACAATGTTGAAGTATGTGCCTACTAGCCCTAGTTTTTCTAGTGTTTTGAACATGAATGGATGCTATATTTTGTCAAATGCTTTTTCTGCATCTATTGAGATAATCATGTCATTCTTATATTTAAGTCCATTGATGTGATGAATTACATTTATTGATTTCCAGATGTTGAACAAAGCTGCATCCCTGGGATGAACCCCACTTGATCATGGTGCACTTTAAAATTTTTTTTTTTTTAACCTTGAATGTTTTTTTTTTTTTTTAATTTTTTTTTTACGTTTACATAGGGTAATGATGTTTATTTTATTTTTCCCCTCGCCCCCACCCCTCCCACCCCTCTTTTCCCTCTACACAGTCCTTCTTTCCTTCATTCTTACCGCTCTCCTTAGCCTAACTCTAAACCTAACCCTAAACCTAATGCTAGCCCCTCCCACCCCCCATTATATGTCCTCATCCGCTAAAAAAATTTTTTTTATCAATGTACTTTTATTTTATTTATTTTTATGTGGTGCTGAGAATTGAACCCATTGTATAACATGTCTAGGCAAGTGCTCTACCACTGAGTTACAACCCCAGTCTGAACTATCTTTTTGATATGTTTTTGTATGTGATTTTTCAGGATTTTATTAAGAACTTTTGCACATATATTCATCAAGGATATTTGAAGTTTTCTTTCCTTGATGTGTCTTTGTCTGGTTTTGGTATCAGGGTGATATTAGCTTCATAGAATGAGTTTGGGAAGGTTCCTTCCTTTTCTATTTCATGGAATAATTTGAGGATGATTAGTGTTAGTTCTTCTTTGAAGGTCTGGTAGAACTCAGCTGAGAATCTGACTGGTCATGGGCTTTTCTTTGTTAATAGACTTTAGATTGTGTCTTCAATTTCATTGCTTGAAATTGATCTGTTTAAATTTTCTGTCATCCTGATTCAATTTAGGTAGTTCATATGTTTCTAGAAATTTGTCAATGTCCTCAAGATTCTCTATTTTATTAGAGTATAAATTTTCAAAATAGTTTCTGATTATCATCTGTATTTTAGTAGTGTCCATTTTGATATTTCCTTTTTTCATCATGAATTTTTGCAATTTGAGTTTTCTTTCTCTTTCTCTTCATTAGCATGACTAAGAGTTTATCAAGTTTATTTATTTTTTCAAATAAAAAACTTTTTTGTTTTGTTGATTTTTTGTTTCAATATCATTAGTTTAAACTCTGATTTTAATTATTTCTTGTCTTTATTGTTTTTGGTGTTGATTTGTTCTTTGTTTTCTATGACTTTGAGATGTAATGTTAGGTTATTTATTTGGTGACTTTCTATCCTTTTAATGAATGAGCTCAATGCAATGAACTTTCCTTTTAGAACCACCTTCATAGCGTCCCAGACATTTTGATATGTTGTATCACTATTATCATTTAACTCTAAGTATTGTTTATTCTATCCCTGATTTCTTCTGCTATCCATTGGTCATTCAATAGCATATTCTTTAGTCTCCAGGTGTTAGAGTAGCTTCTATTTTTTATTTTATCATTGATTTCTTATTTCATTCCATTATGATCTGAGAGAATGCAAGGTATTATCTCCTTTTTTTTTGCATTTACTCAGAGTTGCTTTGTGGCCTAATATATGGTCTAATTTAGAGAGGGATCTGTGTGTACTGATGAGGACAAAATGTATGTAGACCTCAATAGATGAAATATTCTATATATATCTGTTAAATCTATATTATTAACTGTATTAATTAGTTCTATAGCTTCTCTATTTAGTTTTTGTTTATAGGATCTATCTAGTGATGAGAGAAGTATGTTAAAGTCACCCAGTATTATTGTGTTGAGGTCTGTTTGATTCTTAAAATTGAGAAGGGCTTGTTTGATGTACATACATGCTCCATTGTTTGGGGCATAAATACTTATGATTGGTATGTCTTCTTATTGTATAATTCCTTAAGTAGTATGAAATGACCTTCTTTGTCCCTTAAGATTAACTTTTGCTTGAAGTTCACTTTATCTGATATGAGGATAGAAACCCCTGCTTATTTATGAGATTCATGTGAATGATATGGTTTTTCCCCATCCTTTTACCTTCAGTCTGTGGATATCTTTGCCTATGAGGTGAGTCTCTTGGAGATAGCATATTGTTGGGTCTTGTTTTTTAATCCAATCTGCCAGTCTATATCTTTTGATTGATGAGTTTAGGCCATTAATATTCAATGTTATTATTAAGAAATGATTTTTATTCCCTATCATTTTGACTTTTTCTGGTTTTTAATTTGAATTAGTCTCTCCTTTGATTGATTATACTTCCAGTACATTTACTTTATTTGCTGGTTTTCACTTTTATTTTTCATTTCTTCATGAAATATTTCATTGAGTATGTTTTGTAGTGCAGGCTCTCTAGTTATGAATTGTTTTAACTTTTGTTTATCATGGGAGGTTTTTATTTCATTGTCAATTCTGAAGCTTAATTTTGCTGGGTATAGTATTTTTGGCTGGCATCCATTTTCTTTCAGAGCTTGGTATATATTATTCTAAGACCTCCTAACTTTGAGGGTCTGGGTTGAAAAAAACAGCTGGGACCTGGATTGGTTCACCTCTATATGTGACTTGTTTATTTTCTCTGGCAACCTTTAAAATTCTATCCTTATTCTGTATGTTGGGTATTTTCATAATAATGTGCTTTGGTGTGGGTCTGTTGTAATTTTGTATATTTGGGGTCCTGTAAGCCTCTTGTATCTGATTTACCAGTTCATTCTTTAGATTTGGGAATTTTTCTGATATTTCATTGAAAATATTATGCATTCTTTGGGTTTGCATCTCTTAGCCTTCATCTATCCTGATAAATCTTTAATTTTGTCTGTTAAGGTTATCTCATATTTCCTAGAAGTTTTGTTCATTCTCTCTTAACATCTTTTCTCCATGGTCAACTTTATTTTCAAGATTATATATTTTGTCTTCATTGCATGAAACTCTGTCTTCCAAGGATCTAGTCTTTTGGTTATGTTTTCCATTGAACATTTAATTTGGTTTATTGATTACTTCATTTTGAGGATTTCTGCTTGATTTTTTTGAATCTTTATCTATTTATTGAAGCGATCTTTCACTTCCTGTATTTTTCTCTGATATCATTCATTACATAGTCCATTACCTCACAGACTAGCTTAACTATTTACATTCTAAACTCCTCCTTTGAAATTTCTTTCACTGTAGTGTGTGGTGGTGATGGATTCTGTTATTAAAGTATCTTGGTTTGTTTGGGGCAATTTGTTCCCTTGCTTTTTCATGCTGTTTGTGTGTCTACCCATCTAATTATGGATCTGAGACAGTAGAGTTTCTACCCTATAGACATATACTGTCCCTAAAACTTTCCAGTACTTCACCATTTAGGGGGAGACAAATAATAACAACAACCAATGCAAACAATATACAGCATTAAAACAAACAGTCCCTGCTATAATATCTACAATATTGTCACAATAAACAGAAATGATATGATCAGTCATTGCCCATAATAAAAAAAAATAAGTATGCAACGGGTCTAAAATTTCAAATGATTGATAGGGAGAGAACAGAAGTGATGTAGGATGTGATGATTATAAAGGAGGATGAGAGAAGATAGAAATAAAAACTTAAGGAAGAATGAAAGAGAAATAAAGAGATTGGCTGTTAGCAGAAAAAAGAGAAAAAGAGAATCAAGGGAAACAGATAAGTGAAAGAAAAATATACATAAAATAAAAATTTTTTAAATTAAAAATTAAAATAAAAGAATACAAAAGAAAACTTAAATTACTAATCAAACATTCTAGTCCTCAAAAAAACTGATCCATGAAAAATAACTAGTTTCAATAATGCTAGAAATGAGAAAAAAAATAAATATGAATATGTGTGAATGTCCATGAACAATTAAGGTCACAATTAAACAGAAAAAAAAAAAAAAAAGGAAGTAAAAAAAGGAAAAAGAAAAAAAAAAAGGAAATAAAAGGTAAAGAATTCTTTCTGTTGGAGTTCAAAAGATTCTCAGCTTCTCTTCTCAGCAGTGTTAGGTAGGGTGGTCTGGAGTATGATGCTAGTTCCACCCTCAGGCTGGGGTTGCTATAGTGAGAGAGGTAATCTGGTAGGTGGAACTCCTGGAGGTGGGATTTAGGCTTAGGTAGACTCCAGGTTCTTCCCTGAATTGGCCTGAATATTTTAAAACAGTGCATCTCCAGAGCCTAGCAATTGCTGGCTCAAGCTGGAAGTCTGTACCCCAGGCATCTTCTCTGGGTTCCACTTGCGTGGTGGAGGAACCAATACTTAGTTCATTACATTACCTGCAGACCCCATGTTTCCTGATCTTGGGTTCAGTCTCCAAACTCAACCTCTCCCACCTGCATTCCTGGCCAAGTCCTGCAAGCAGCAGGGTTGGAGGGTCAGGGAGAGATTGGGGGGGGGGGGTTCCACAAACAGTATTCCCCAGTGTAAACCTCTCTTCACATTTGATTTTTCTCCTGGTCATTAGACTCACTCTATGTCATACAGTTTGGGTTTACCAGGCCTATTTTTTGTGCTAAATTTGGGTTTTACCAGGATTCGGTACTCTCAGCTACCTGCCCTACACTGTGGCTGAAAAATAGTTCCTTCCTCTATCCTCCACACACCACCAGGAGAGATGCGTTTTCTTTCCTGTACAAGGATATTGTGCAGCGTACCTTTCAGTTTAGGCAGGCAGTGTCTTTGATCTCTAAACTCTCCATACCTAGATATGCCTCAGTCCTTATCCTTCCACTTTTCTCTTGTAGGGACTGCTCTGGCTGGTGTCTCTGTCTGTGGGCAGCTGTGCCACGGGGCGTTTCTTTCTTATTTTATTATATCCAACCTCCTGAGTTCCTGATCTGCTTTGAGTGCCTAGTATTAAATTCCAGTAAAGCCCCTTCCTTTTTTGCTCAATTACCTTGCTAAGAAGCTGCCTGTCTGTTTTCTTGGTTTCATGCCACAGAGCAGCCAGGAAAGTGACAGTCTGTATTCCACCATCTTGAAAATCCTGCTCTAAGATTCTTTTAAATTTGGCATATTTATACAGTCTTTTTTCTTGATACATTTTTGTTTTTAATTTGGATCTTCTGTTACAAGGCACCTCAAAATATTTGTGTGAAAGACAGGAGTTCTGATAAATATTTATAAAAATAAAATTTAGAGCAAAAGGGCAACATCCTGAAAAACTCCTCAATTCTAGAGCAGAAATGAGCTATTAAGTCAAAATTCCTGCTTTTATTTTCTCTTTTAGTTTGGATTTTTGTTTTCTAAATCAATTGCACTTGTTTGTATCTATTGGAATATTCATTATAATTCTGCATTCAGTAAGGGATTAATTTATTAAACTTCAAGTCACATTACAAGAGTTTAATTAAACAAATTTGACTTTGTATAACTCTGGAAACCACCTTTCACAATCAACCTCCTTCTGCCTCTTTTTTCCTATTTTCTTTTAAATTTCCCTTATATAAACTATGCTGACTCAACAACACACATATGATTATACACATATTGAAACCATAGCCTTGATATGGGTAAGGGATAGTTTTTTTGTTTGTTTTGTTTTGTATTTTGCTAATGTTTGTTTTCTGCCATTCAGTTATTGCTAAGCAGGTCACTACTTTTTGGATTTTCTGTTACTTCTCTTCTTAAATAAAAAAATTAGTATTTAATTTGCTTTAAGAGTTTGGAAATATATAAATAACATATATAGCAGAGCATTGTGATTTTGTAATCCAGGCTTTGAAATGTAAACAGAGACCCAGAGATCTCTATTCAGGTAATACAAAGAATCCTGCTAGTTTTTCATCTTCGTTCTACCACACAGATGTTTTATTTTGAACTATTTAAGTCTTAAAATTATCATGAATAATGTGAAAGCATCACAAATAAATGGATATGCATTTTGGCGGGGGGGTACTGGGGATTGAACTCAAGAGCACTTGGCTACTGAGCCACAATCCCTGCCCTATTTTGTATTTTATTTAGAGACAGGGTCTCACTGAGTTGCTTAGCACCTCACTTTTGCTGAGGCTGGCTTTGAATTTGCAATCCTCCTGCTTCAGACTCCCAAGCCACTGGGATTACAGGCATGTGCTACTATGTCTGGCCTGGACATGCATTTTTGAACTAAACTTTGTCATGGATAGATTACCTGGAAGGCAATATAGAAGACTAAATGAACAGGTTCTACAAAGAGAACATACTCTTCAGAAAGTCATCACTCACCAATAACATGGTTTACATGGCTACCATTTTCCCCTTGTAATGAGGTGGGGTTCTCATGAGCATTATCAAATCAGATCAAGAATTTTATAAAACCATCTATGAAATATATTTATTCAGTCATTGAAATATATATGCATTGAATACCTGCTTTGTGCCAAGACCTCTTCTACATGCTTGTGATACATTGATGGGCAAAACATAACAGATTCCTTTACAGAATTTACATACTAACTGAGGGTCACAGATAATGAAAAATAAACATGATTCTTAAGTTCATTACATGACAAACAAAGGGTAATAAATAGTATGGAAAAAAGATAATTAGAGGAAGATGTAGAAAATAAGAGCATAGTATGTATGTAAGGTTTTAAATGGGATATTCAGGTAGTCCTGAGGAAGGAGACATCTGAGCAAAGATTTGGAGGTGGGAGAGCATTAATATAAGAATGGAAAAGTTGTTAGCACATATATTTCAAACATTTCACTGTGGAAAGAAAGAAAGAAGCAAAAGGAAAGCATTAGGTTATTTTGACTCAATCTTTAATTCTAAATATTTTAAAAGGATTGAAACCCTAAATGAAGACATGGGGTTTTGGTTAGTTTTCAGTCCAAACACAAATATGTATTAAAGTCAAGGAGAGGTGGTTGTCTTGTATACTCATTTGTTGTCACGAATTGGAGCAAAAATGCAGCAGATGACCTTGAAACTGTAAGTAACTCGCACTACATAAATGTGATATGCATTAGATACCCCACCTTCGATACTGAAAACAGGTACCAGAGCTTGACAGTTCATATGACAATTTCCAGGAGATTCAATAATAATACATCAATATGTAATCTCTTCCAGGACAAATTCATCCTTCTCAAAATGCCAGAAATCTTTTATCTATTTCCCAGTGCTTGAAGCAATATATCAAGCAGTCGTGAAAATGCCATGAATGTGAAAGTAATTTTAATGAATCAAAGAAGAAAGGCAGCATATCTAAGGCTCTGTCATTTGGGAACTGTGATCAAACTGAGACAAATGAATTTACTCAATGCAAAAGTGACATTTGCTAGATTAAATCACAGTCATATAGATAATATTACCTGGAAAGATGAAATAGATTGCTTTAAATACTGAGACAGATTTTTTAAAACAATGTATTTCAAATTGATATGTCTGTTCATATTGTTTAATGTCCCTGAGATCACTTGAAAAAAGTTGACATTGGGGACTTCAATTGCCACCAAAAATCCAGCAATGTTCTATGGGCTGTTTGCTCTTTGATCTGGCCTATACTTTATGTCTTTCTTATGAGTTTAGTGAATTCTCTATCAAATTCACTAAACTTGGAACATAGAACATGGAAAACTTTCCAGGCACTGTAAAAGATGCCTTACACATATCATCTCACTCAATTTCCACATTCCTACCTGCATGTGTATGTAGTTATGTGTACATGCTGTAAGAGGATGGAGATGAAGAAGGAATATTAGAGGAATATTAGCCACATTTTACAGAAGCACAAAGAAGTAAGATGGCCTAAATTCACATTCAATACCTAGGAAATTCTAAAGCCATAATAATGCTCAGGTTTTCTAGGTATAGTAAGCCAACTGCTACTCCAGAGAGGCCACTATATAACTACTAATTTTCATAGGATTTTATTGTTTATAAAGCATATTCATATTTTGATTCTATCATGGTCCTAAAAATGTTACAGTCACTTTGATTTTCTTCATAATTATCAAACTATGGTATTGTTATAACTATGAATTCTGCAAATCAGGCTAAAGTGACTGTGACATCTTTCATGTATGAACTTTCACATCTATACTTATGATACAAACACATGTTTGCCTGTATTTCTTGAAGACAGACATTAAATTTTCAGTAAATACAGTTATACAAAATATGGTACATAACTTATGTGAGTATTTCCTAAACTATAAAATAAGAATAATAACATATAACTACTTCTTTACCTCACAGAACTGGTTGTTAATATATTTTCTTCATTGTGGATAGATACAATACCTTTATTTTATTTATTTATCTTTATGTGGTGCTGTGGGTCAAACCCAGGGTCTCACATGTGCTAGGCAAGTGCTCTATCACTGAGCTATAACCCCCAGATCTCACGGAATTGTTTTAAAGATAAAATGTGATATGGTTGGCAAATAGTGATTCTTAGAGTTCTTCTGTTTCTATTTGTATCCCTTTAATTTCTCTGGTTTGCCTAATTGCTCTGACAAGAGTTTCAAGGATGATGTTGAATAGAAGTGGTGAATGAGGGCATCCCTGTTTTGTTCCAGTTTTTAGAAGAAATGTTTTCAGTTTTTTTTCCATTTAGAATGATGTTGGCCTTGGGCCTAGCATAGATAGCCTTTACAATGTTGAGATATGTTCCTACTATCACCATTTTTTCTAGTGTTTTGAGCATGAAGAGGTCCTGTATTTTATCATCTGCTTTTTCTGCATCTATTGAAATGATCATATGATTCTTAACTGTAAGTCTGTTGATGTGATGAATTACATTTGGTGATTTCCAGATGTTGAATCAACCTTGCATCCCTGGGATGAACCCCACTGGATCACGTGGCACTATCGTTTTAATGTTTCTGTATGAAATTTGCCAGAATTTTAAGAATTTTTGCATCTATGTTCATCAGGGATATTAGTCTGAAGTTTTCTTTCCTTGATGTGTCTTTGTCTGGTTTTGATGTCAGGGTGATACTAGCTTCACAGGATGAGTTTGGAACGGTTCCCCCTTTTCTATTTCATGAACTACTTTGAGGAGTATTGAAAGGAGTTCTTCTTTGAAGGTCTTGTAGAACTCAGTCGAGAATCAATCTGGTCCCAGGCTTTTCTCATTGGTAGGCTTTTGATGGCTTCTATTTCATTGCTTGAAATTGATCTGTTTAAATTGTGTGTGTCCTCCTGATTCAGTTTGGATGGATCATATGTCTCTAGAAATCTGTGGATGTCGTTGAGATTTTCTGTTTTGTTGGAGTACAGATTTTCAAAATAACTTCTGGTTATGTTTTATATTTCAATAGTATCTGTTGTGATATTTCCTTTTTCATTCTGAATTTTAGTAATTTGAGTTTTCTCTCTCTTTCTCTTCATTAGTGTGTTTAAGTGTTTTGTTTACTTTTTTCAAAAAACCAACTTTTTGTTTTGTCAACTTTTTGAATTGTTTCTTTGTTTCAATTTCATTGATTTCAGCTCTGATTTTTATTATTTCCTGTCTTGTACCACTTTTGTTGTTGACCTGTTGTTCTTTTTCTAGAGTTTTGAGCTGTAATGTTAGGTCATTTATTCATTGACTTTTTATTCTTTTACTGAATGAGCTCCATGTAATGAATTTTTCTCTCAAAACTGCTTTCATAGTGTCCCTGAGATTTTGATATGTTGTATCAGAGTTCTCGTTTACCTCTAAGAATTTTTAAATTTCCTCCCTTAAGTCTTCTGCTATCTGTGCATCATTCAATACTATATTATTTAGTCTCCAGGTGTTGGAGTAGTTTCTATTTTTTATTTTATCATTGATTTCTAATTTCATTCCATTATGATCTGATAGAATGCAAGGTAGTGTCTCTATTTTTTTTTTTATTTGCTAGAGTTGCTTTGTGGCACAAGATATGGTCTACTTTAGAGAAGGATTCATGTGCTGCTGAGAAAAATGTGTATTTGCTCACTGGTGGATGGACTATTCTATATATGCCTGTTAAGTACAAATTATTGATTTTGTTGTTGAGTTCTGTGGTTTCTTTGTTCAGTTTTTGTTAGGAAGATCTATCCAGTGGTGAGAGAGATCTGTTAAATTCACCCAGTATTATTGTATTGTAGTCTATTTGATTCCTGAAATTTAGAGGATCCAAGAAATTCCACAAGAAAACTTGTAGAACAAATGAATTCAACGAAGTAGTGGGGTATAAAATCAACACTCATAAATCAAATGTATTTCTATTCATAAGTGATGAATCCTCTGAAAGAGAAATTAGGAAAACTACCCGTTCACAATAACCTCAAAAAATAAAATACTTGGGAATCAATCTAACAAAAGAGATGAAAGACCTCTGCAATGAAACCTACAGAACACTAAAGAAAGAAATTACAGAAAACCTTAGAAGATGGAAAGATCTCCCATGTTCCTGAATAGGCAGAATTAATATTGTCAAAATGGCCATAGTACCAAAAACACTATAAAGATTCAATGGAATTCCAATTAAAATCCCAATGATGTACTTCATAGAAATAGAGACAACAATCATGAAAATCATTTGGAAGAATAAGAGACTCAGAATAGCCAAAGCAATCCTTAGCAGGAAGAGTGAAGTAGGAGATATCACAATACCAGATCTTAAATTACACTACAGAGCAATAGTAACAAAAAGGGCATGGAATTGGTACCAAAATAGACAGGTAGACCCATGGTATGGAATAGAAGACAGAGAAAAACACATAAATACAGTTATCTCATACTATACAAAGGTGCCAAAACCATACAATGGAGAAAAGATAGCCTCTTCAATGGTGCTGGCAAAACTGGAAATCCATATGCAGCAAAATGAAACTAAACCCCTATCTCTCACCCTACACAAAACTCAAAATGGATCAAGGACCAAGGAATTAGACCAGAGATCCTGCACCTAATAGAAGTAAAATAGGCCAAATCTTCATCATGTCAGTTTAGGACCAGACTTCCTTAACAAGACTCCCATAGTGCAAGAAATAAAAACAAGAATCAATAAATGGGATGAATTCAAACTGAAAAGCTTTTTTTTCAGCAAAGAAAACAATCAGTAATGTGAAGAGAGAGCCTACAGAGTGGGAGAAAATCTTTACCACACACACCCAGACAGAGCACTAATCTCCAGAATTTATAAAGAACTCAAAAAACCTAATGCCAAAAATACAAATAACCCAATCAACAAATGGGCCAAGGAAATGAGCAGACATTTCACAGAAGATCTATAAGCAATCAATCAACAAATATATGAAAAAATGTTCAACATCTCTAGTAATTAGAGAAATGTAAATCAAAACTACCCTAAGATTCCATCTCACTCTCATTAGAATGGCTATTATCAAGAATACAAGCAACAAATAGGTGCTGGTGAGGATGTGGGGAAAAAGTTACACTCATACATAGCTGGTGGGACTGAAAATTGGTGCAGACACTCTGCGAAGCAAGCAGTATGGAGATTTCTCAGAAAACTTGGAATGGAACCACCATTTGACCCAGCTATCCCTTTCCCTGGCCTATACCCAAAGGACTTAAAATCAACATACTACAGTGATGCAGTCATATCAATGTTTATAGCAGCTCAATTCACAATAGCGAGATTGTGGAACCAACCTAGATGCCCTTCTATAGAGGATTGGAAAAAGAAATTGTGGCATGTATACACAATGGAATATTACTCAGCCATAAAGAAGAATAAAATTATGGCCTTTGCAGGTAAGTGGGTGGAGTTGGAGAAAATCATGCTAAGGGAAATAAGTCAATACCAAAAAACCAAAGCATGAATGTCTTCTCTGATAGGTGGATGCTTATATATACCGGGGTGTTGGGGGTTAGAGGTAAGGGAAGAATGGAGGAATGTTGAATTGTGTAGAGGGGAATGAAGGGAAGGGGAGGAGGCAGGGGAAAGGAAAGATGGTGGAATGTGACAAACGTCATTATCCTATGTGCATGTGTGATTACATGGATGATGTGACTCTACATCATGTCAAACCAGAGAAATGAAAAGTTGTACTCCATTTGTGTACAATGAATCAAAAAACATCTGCTGTCATGTGTAACTAAATAGAACAAACAATAAAAATATATTTCCCCTGCCTCCATATTGAATCTCAGATTATTTGGTATTGACATTTTTTGGCCCTCTCTCCATATCTATTAATTTTTCTTTTGTGCTTTTCAATTTTTTTTTTCTGGTGCTTACTGGAGGGTTTTTTAATTTGAACTTCAGGCTCACTAATTCTTCATTAAATCCATTCTAACATTTAACTCATCTATCGAATTCTTTGTTTCAGCCACTATGTATTTAAAATCCAGTCTTTATAATTTGTCCTTCTTTTTATGCTTTTATTAGTGCATTATAGTTGTACATAATAGTTGGGTTCATTTTTTAAAAATATTTTTTAGTTGTATGTGAATACCATATCTTTACTTATTTAATTTTATGTGGTACTGAGGATCAAATCCAGTGTCTTGCAAGTGTGAAGCAAGTACTCTACCACTGCACTACAGCCCCAGCCCAGTTGGGTTCATTTTGACATAATTATATATGGAATTTAATATGCTCCATTTCAGTTCCCAGTGCCTCTTTTTTTTCTCCCCTCTTCCCTTCTCATTCCCCTTCTTCTATTGTGCTGGTTTGCCTTCTATTTATTTATTATTTTTATGTTAATTAGTGATTTATTGATTATATATAAATATAAAGGAGAAATTCACTTTGGTATATTTATACATGCACATAATGCAATTTTGTCACATTCATTCTGCATTTGCTCCCTTTTCCTCTCCCTCCTCCTTCCCCCGCAATCTCCTTCTACTCCACTGATCTTCCTTCTATCCTTGTGATATCTGAACCTATCTTTTTTCCCCTTTTTTCGCTCTGGCTTCCTCATGCAAGAGAAAACATTCAACTCTTGATTTTCTGAGTCTGGCTTATTTCACTTAGTATGAACTTCCATCCATTTACTGGCAAATGCCATAATTTCACTCTTCTTTATGCCTGAGTAAAACTCCACTGTGAATATATACCACCTTTTCTTCATTCATTCATCTAATGATGAGCACCTGAATTCGTTCCATAACTTCGCTCTTTTGAGTTGCATTACTATAAACATTGATGTGGCTGTATCACTATAGTATGCTAATTTCAGTCCTTTTGGTTATATACCAAAGTTCTTTTTGATAACTTGTTTTTCCTGCTTCATGAGGCAATATCTTACTACTTTCTTAAGATATTTTAAAATTGTTATTTCTCCCCTACCATGTGTGTGTTTAAAGCCATTGTTTTCTTCACATTTATTATGTTTTTTTTCCCCCTCAGAGTTCATATTCTCCTTGTTAATGTATTTTGTAGAAGCAAAATCCAAGCTTGTGTTTATCCTAGAGACTTCAGGGAAAGTTTGTGCTCCCTTTACCACTATAAAGTGAACTTGAGGACTCCCCATTTGCAACCCCTCCAGCAATCACGTAACCCTGACCCTCAAGGAATTCCCTTGTGTTTCTGTGAAGTGAATAGCCCTCTTGTAAGAGTTATCTGCCTTGATTGTTGCCATCAAGCCCTCTGAGCTTATAGAGTAAACAGAGGAGAATGCTCAAGATCTGGCTAGTCTTCCAATATCTATTATTACAGTTCTTCTACTCCAGCTGGTTATAGCACCACACTGTGGTTGCTCTTCCATTCCTTGATACTGGACTGACATTTATTTTCCACAGAAGAAATGGAAAGACAATGATCTAATCATGGTAATATGCAAAAAAGCATTTATTTTTTTCTTCACTTTTTATATGGACTACTAGTTTCCACCCTTCACTAGACTTTAGTCATTTTCTGCCTCTCTAAACATCTCAGGTTTTATGTAATGTTCTCAGGTGCACCAGTCTCTCTCCAGCTCCTGTGTTGCCTTGGGGAGGAAGACAGAGCCCACATCAATTCATCCTATTGTCAGAAGGTGGAAATCCTAACCTTTTAAAATTATTGTATGTGTGGGGACCTGATAGAATCTAATCATAACTTCATAGAGGGGATCAATGCAATACTCTCTGAAATTTTGCAAGCAATATTAATAATGAGGAAGAATGCATGCAGAAAAACTTCTCACAAGAATTTTACAGGTGTAATATTGTTGCAATACATTTAGAAAACTATTACATTTTGGAAAAATACACACAGACGGCAGCATGATTTACTTAAGCATACTAGAATAATTTGCCAATCCCATTGTTCTTCAAAAGCATGGTGTGTGTGAAATTAATTATATTGTAAAGTACAGGAATTTGACCAAGAAACTTCTAGAAGTATATGGTAGCAAAGAAAATTTTATTGTCCGTCTTCAATGATTTTAACTAAAAAGCTGTAAGATTTGCATAAATTATTTGTGAAGATGAACAGCATAAAGTTAGGAAGATGGGAAGTACAGTTGAGTTCAAAACTTTGGTCCCGAGTTTCAAGATGGCGGACTAGGGGGCGGCTGCATTTCACGTTGCTCCAGGACACAAGATTCAAAAGAGGAGATAGTGAGAGATTTCGGACCAACTCAAAGCCGCTGGGTGAGCCTCTCCTAATGGGGAGGCGTCCCGGATGGGGTGGTAGCCCCGGAACACAGGGAACTTTGTGAAGTAGAGTTGCTCGGCGAGACACCCCTCCCCCCACCAGAGCGGTAAACACGGACCACTGGGAACATCATAGAGGAGGCGGCTCAGCACAGCGCTTGGACTCGGAGCAACCACGGGGCTCCGGGCGGCTGCCTGAGGAGGAGCTGTGTGGCGAGCTGTTTGGACTCAGAACGACCGCTCCTGAACACGGGGGGGTTGCCCGGAGGAAGAGGAGAAGTGCGGCAGGTCGCTTGGTCTAGGAGTGACTGCATCAGAGCCACAGGCGGTTACCAGAGGAGGAGGCGAGTGGTGAGTTGATTGGACAAAAAGCGACCGCTCCTGAACACCGGTGGCCTGCCTGGAGGAGGAGCGTGGTGGGTCACTTGGTCTTGGAGCCACCACTCCTGAACACCCGGGGGGCTACCCCGAGGAGAAGGAGGAGGAACAGGGCGGGTCACTTGGACTTGGAGTGACTGCCTAGGGCTACAGGCGGTTGGCGGGAGGAGGAGACACGAAGTGAGTTGCTTGGGCTCCTAGTGACTGCGTCGGAAACCCGGCCGCTGTCCGGAGGAGGAGGTGTGTGGCGGGTCTCTGGGTATCGGAGCTGTTGTACGGGGCTCCAGGTGGTGGCTCAGAAGAGGGGCTGCATAGCCAGGCGATTAGGTGCAGAACAGGGTCCCAGGAGCTAGGTGGCTTCTTGCTGGAAGAGCGGCACAGAGACATGCCTAGGGGAGGAGCGAAGTTTCCAGGACTGCGGGCAGATTCTCTGGGAGAGGCAGCCTAAGGAGACTCGCCTGTGAAGGGTGAGCCTCCCAGTCCCAGGAGGTAGGTCCAGGCCCCTGGGAATGTTGCAGAGGAAGACAGCCCAGCCCAGGCGGTAGTTGTAGATTGAGGGGAACCTCTAGGAGGGGAACTGATCAGCAAGACGTCCCCACCGAGTGAATCTTCCCTGCCGGTTGAGGTTTTCCCACAGGGACGGTAAAACCAGAGACACAGGCACAAACAGGACTTGCCTCAGCGCGCAGCCTAGTTCCCCGTTGGATGACCGTTGGTCAACAAGTGGAGGCACCTCTGCCCACTAGCAGGGAATATACCCCACCTGAGGGTCACCACCCCTAGAGAGGCAGCTTCTTCGTGGAGCTTCACATTATCAACTTCCTCCAAGACTTCAGGCTACTGAAGGATAAGAGGGGATATACTAGCAATCTTCAGGGACATTATAAGTCGATAGAGGAAATCTGCAATATCTTAATGACCCACTGATTCCTGAACAATATGAGAAAACAAGGGAAGAAAATGCCCCAAACAAATCTAGATGTTACATCAATAAAATCCAACGACAGCATGGCAGAAGAAATGACAGAAAGGGAGTTCAGAATGTATATAATTAAAATGATTAGGAAGCAAACAATGAGATGAAAGAGCAAATGCAGGCATTGAATGATGAGATGAAAGAGCAAATGCAGGCATTGAATGATGAGATGAAAGAGCAAATGCAGGCATTGAATGATAGCACCAATCGACAGTTAAAAGAGCAAATACAGGAAGCAAAAGATCATTTAAATAAAGAGTTAGAGATATTGAAAAAAATCAAACAGAAATCCTTGAAATGAAGGAAATAATAAACCAAATTAAGAAGTCCATAGAAAGCATAACCAATAGGATAGAACACCTTGAAGACAGAACTTCAGATATTGAAGACAAAATATTTAATCTCAAAAGCAAAGTTGAACAAACAGAGAAGATGGTAAGAAATCATGAACAGAATCTCCAAGAACTATGGGATATCATGAAAAGGCCAAATTTGAGAATTATTGGGATTGAGGAAGGCTTAGAGAAAAAACCAAAGGAATGAATAATCTATTCAATGAAATAATATCAGAAAATTTCCCAAATCTGAAGAATGAAATGGAAAATCAAGTCCAAGAGGCTTATAGGACTCCAAATACACAAAATTACAACAGACCCACACCAAGGCACATTATAATGAAAATACCTAACATACAAAATAAAGACAGAATTTTAAAGGCTGTGAGAGAAAAGAACCAAATTACATTCAGGGGGAAACCAATACGGATATCAGCAGATTTTTCAATCCAGACCCTAAAAGCTAGAAGGGCCTGGAACAACATTTTTCAAGCCCTGAAAGAAAATGGATGCCAACCAAGAATCTCATACCCAGCAAAACTTACCTTCAAATTTGATGATGAAATAAAATCATTCCATGATAAACAAAAGCTAAAAGAATTTACAAAAAGAAAGCCAGAATTACAGAACATTCTCAGCAAAATATTTCATGAGGAAGAGATTAAAAACAAAGAAGCATATCAGCAAAGGGAGGAATTACCCTAAAGGAACTGTCAAATAAAGGAGGAACCAAGATGTGTCAAAAAATAAATAAATAAATAAAAAAGAAAGAAAATTTCAGACCAATATCCTTAATGAACATCGACGCAAAAATTCTCAACAAAATTTTAGCAAATCGCATACAAAAACATATTAAAAAGATAGTGCACCATGATCAAGTGGGTTTCATCCCAGGATGCAAGGTTGGTTCAACATCAGGAAATCAATAAATGTCATTCACCATATCAATAGACTTAAAGTCAAGAATCACATGATTATTTCGATAGATGCAGAAAAAGCATTTGATAAAATACAGCATCCCTTCATGCTCAAAACACTAGAAAAAATAGGGATAGTGGGAACATTCCTTAACATTGTAAAGGCCATCTACGCTAAGACCATGGCTAATATCATTCTAAATGGTGAAAAACTGAAAGCATTCCCCCTAAAAACTGGAACAAGGCAGGGATGCCCTCTTTCACCACTTCTATTCAATATTGTCCTTGAAACTCTAGCCAGAGCAATTATACAGACCAAAGAAATTAAAGGGATATGAATAGGAAAAGAAGAACTCAAACTATCCTTATTTGCTGATGATATGATTATATACTTAGAGGAACCAGGAAATTCCACCAGAAAACTTTTAGATCTCATAAGTGAATTCAGTAAAGTAGCGGGATATAAGATCAATGCACATAAATCCAATGCATTTTTATACATAAGCGATGAATCTTCAGAAAGAGAAATTAGGAAAACTACCCCATTCACAATAGCTTCGAAAAAAATAAAATACTTGGGAATCAATCTCACAAAAGAGGTGAAAGACCTCTACAATGAGAACTACAGAACACTAAAGAAAGAAATTAAAGAAAACCTTAGAAGATGGAAAGATCTCCCATGTTCTTGGATAGGCAGAATTAATATTGTCATAATGGCCATACTACCAAAAGTGCTATACAGATTCAATGCAATTCCAATTAAAATCCCAATGATGTACCTTACAGAAATAGAACAAGAAATTATGAAATTCATCTGGAAGAATAAGAAACCCAGAATAGCTAAAGCAATCCTTGGCAGAAAGAGTGAAGCAGGGAGTATCGCAATACCAGATCTTCAACACTACTACAAAGCAATAGTAACAAAAATGGTATGGTATTGGTACCAAAATAGAAAGGTGGATCAATGGTACAGAATAGAGGACACGGACACAAACCCAAATAAATACAATTTTCTCTTACTAGACAAAGGGGCCAAAAATATGCAATGGAGAAAAGATAGCCTCTTCAACAAATGGTGCTGGGAGAATTGGAAATCCATATGCAACAGAATGAAACTAAACCCATATCTCTCACCATGCACAAAACTAAACTCAAAATGGATTAAGGATCTCGGAATCAGACCAGAGACCTTGCATTTTATAGAAGAAAAAGTAGGTCCAGAGCTTCAACATGTCGGCTTAGGACCAGACTTCCTCAACAGGACTCCCATAGCACAAGAAATAAAAGCAAGAATTAATAACTGGGATAGATTCAAACTAAAAAGCTTTCTCTCAGCAAAGGAAACTATCAGCAATGCGAAGAAAGAGCCTACAGAGTGGGAGAAAATCTTTGCCACTCATACTTCAGATAGAGCACTAATCTCCAGAATCTATAAAGAACTCAAAAAACTCTACACCAAGAATGCAAATAATCCAATTGACAAATGGGTTAAGGAAATGAATAGACACTTCACAGAATTGATCTACAAGCAATCAACAAACATATGGAAAAATGTTCAACATCTCTAGTAATAAGAGAAATGCAAATCAAAACCACCCTAAGATTCCATCTCACCCCAATTAGAATGGCGATTATCAAGAATACAAGCAACAACAGGTGTTGGCGAGGATGTGGGGAGAAAGGTACACTCTTACATTGCTGGTGGGGCTGCAAATTAGTGCAGCCACTCTGGAAAGCAGTGTGGAGACTCCTTAGAAAACTTGGAATGGAACCACCATTTGACCCAGCTATCCCACTCCTTGGCCTATACCCAAAGGACTTAAAATCAGCATATTACAGAGATACAGGCACATCAATGTTCATAGGTGCTCAGTTCACAATAGCCAGATTGTGGAACCAACCTAGATGTCCTTCAATTGATGAATGGATAAAGAAATGTGGTATATATATACAATGGAATATTACTCAGCCATAAAGAATGATAAAATTATGGCATTTGCAGGCAAATGGATGAAATTGGAGAATATCATGCTAAGTGAGATAAGCCAATCTCAAAAAACCAATGGACGAATGATATCGCTAATAAGTGGATGATGACACATAATGGGGGGTGGGAGGGGTTAGTGTTAGGGTTAGAGTTAGGTTTAGGGAGGGGGCCAAGAATGGAGGAAGGAAGGACTATATAGAGGGAAAAGAGGGGTGGGAGTGGTGGGGGGAAGGGGAAAAAATAACAGAATGAATCAAACAACATTACCCTATGTAAATTTATGATTACACAAATGGTATGCCTTTACGCCATGTACAAACAGAGAAACAACATGTATCCCATTTGTTTACAATAATAAAAATAAATACATAAATAAATTTAAAAAAATATTAATACGAAGTGAGAGCTAAATTCTTTTTTTAATTTCTTAATTTTTTATTTTTACAGACTGAATTTTGATTCACTGTACAGAAATAGGACAAAACTTTTTGTCTCTATGGTGGTATATGATGTAGATTCACACCACTTGTGTAATCATACATTACACAGGGAGAAGGTAAATAGGTATTAGAGAACTGAGGCTGAGAGAACCCATAAGCAATTGAAGATACAGTCAGATCTAGTATATATACTCAGACTAGCTTAGTATTGAAATACTCCATGGAGACTCTTGTGCTTACCTAATGAATTATTAATAAATCAACCTTTCTTTTCAAAAAAAGAAAAAAACTTTGGTCCCTTATGCTATTTCATGTTACCATAGGATATTTAAACTGTCAATGCCTCAGGACTTTTTCTTCCAATCTCTAAAATACTACTACTACTACTACTACTACTACTACTTTACCATAAAACTTCTTCAGAGCTCATATTGTACAAGTTTACATAAAGTAGAGCAACTTTGCAATTATATAGGCCCATTTACCAACATCTCTGACAATCTTTATTGCCATGTAGATTATGTATATATTACAAAATCACTAAGAAATGCTTTAATTTTTGTTTTAAACAGATGTATATATTTTAAAGACATTTAGAGAAAAAGTAATTGTTTATATTTATCCAGGTTCTCCCATTTCTAACCTTCAATCTGAATGTCTGAGTTTCCTTCAGTATCACTTTTTTTAATATGAAGAATTTCCTTTAGCATTCATTTATTGTATTGTGTGTCTGCTGGTAATAAATGATCTCAACCTTTCCTGATCTAAAATTATCTTTACTTTTGGGGGGGATGTACTAGGGATTAAACCAAGGGCCTCACACATGCTAGGTCAGGACTCACCACTGAGCTACAACTCACAGCCCTATTACACCTTCTTGAAAAATGTTTTTGCAGTATATAGAATTCTTTCACCGTCCCTCGTCAACTTCAAAGAAGTTGTACTGCCGGGGTCCAGCCCTAGCAGGGGTCGTAGTGGTCACAGGTGATGGAGTAGGCAAGGTGGAGAACAAAGCAACACAAACTCAAGGAATGGATGCTAAGTTCTAAATTTTATTTTTCCCATCCAGCTTTTTATACATTAAAAGGTTGACAGTTACATGTTTTTCCAGAACAGAAAAAGATCACAAAGAAAAATAACAAAAATATCTTGTATAATCATTACTAGACCAGGCAATGAAGTATTCTAATTATTTTTAGTAATTGCTTACTCATGATAACCTATAACTAAACAATAAGACACATTATTATTGCTTAACTAATCAAAAAGGTAAAAGCAAGTTCAGCAGGGTTGAGTAAATGTCAGTTGTGTGGCTACTGCTGTGGTTAATAAGTGCTAGACAGTTTAAGCTAACAATAATATGACATCATCTTCTGCTGTGTGAACTTAACATTGAGGAACTTTTTCTCCGGGGGATAGGTGACCAATAATATTTACAGCATTTAGTAAATCCTAATCTTTAAGAAATGGAATATCTTGCACTCTTGTATGTATACTTTCAAACCAATTATAACATGTCCTGATTTTACATCTAAATATCTCGTGGGAGATGAAGGAGGGTCTAAATCCAGGGGCTTAAGAGGCATCCCTCTGTAAGGATGTCATGGCTTTCCATTAATTAAATAAGCATTGTCATAAGGTGTTTTAACTCTAGGAACTCTATTTTCTTTATTTCTTCTGTTCCTGTTAATCATTCCTGATGGGGTTGGAGTTATTTGCCTACATACTTCAGGTCATCTGAGAGTAGTCAACAGGGGATCGGCAGCTAGAATCTATTTTTGTATTTTCTCATAACTTTCTTGGTTACTCAAAGTTTCATTACAAATGACAAAATCTGAAATCACTATTCCATTAGAAGTCTGGTTTTTATGTTTTAACCCTGGTTCTGTTAAGACCCCTGTTTTCAGGGAAAACATATAAAATATTAAGAGTAAACCTACACATATTAAACTAGCAAGGAAGGAAAGTCCACAACCGAATTCCCAATATGATAGACTTTGCAAACATCTTTTATACTCGGTGGAATCCTTGTCAAGCACTGAGGGGAATTGCAGGTGGCGTAACATTGTACTATTTTCTATCATCAATACTTCCTAGGAAATTTGTGCTCTTTAGAATTGTGATTCTTCTTTTTGGGACCACAAGTGCCATTTCCCCGCTCCCAAGTTTCTCTTTATCTTTGTTTTTCGGCGTTTGAACATAATGACCTAAGGCATGATTTTCTTTGTGCCTATTCTTCTTTGTATTTATCATATTTTATATGTTTAACATCTTAAATATGTAAATTTGTCTTTGGTCAAAGTTTTCGGCTACTCCTAGTTTCTTCTTCCTAATTCTTTTCTTTTGAAACTCTTAATTACCTATACATTATATGAGATGATATTATCCTACATGTGTCTCAGATTTTGTTAACATTTTTTCAAAAGTTTTTTAGATTGGATAATTTATACTGATGTCTTCAAGTTCCTGATACTCTTCTCTATCATGTCCATTCTGCCATTAGGTTCAGCCACTGAATATTTTTATTGAATTTATTTAATGAATTTCTTAAAATTCTATTTGTACCTTTTTTTTTACGAATTCAATTTCTCTGCTGAGATTTAGTGTCTTTTCATTTAGAAGAGTGTATTGTTCTTTATTTCATTGAATGTTTTTATTTTTGCTGCTTTAAACCATTGTAGGATAATTCCTACATGCCCTCTTGAGTTTAACATCTGACCTTTACTTTTGAGAATTGGTCTGATTTTATTCATACTTTTGGATTATGTAGTTGGTACTTCAAGTAATTTTGGATTATGCCCTAGAGATTTTGAAAATTATCTTTTGGAATTTCTGGGTTTTTGGATTTTGTTATATTCTTCTGTGGATACTTTGTTTAGTAGGTAGTTAACTTGGTTCAACAGAAACAGTTTTGCTCATGTAGGTAACAGTTTAAATCTCATTTCAGTTCTTTTATCTGGATCCCTTGTATTCTATGTTTGAATCAAATTAGGACTTAATCAGGGACAGAGTTTAGAGTCCTTCTTTCTGGTTTTCTCTTTTTGAAATTCCTGCTTCACTTTCTAGCTTCCCTGAGGTCCCTTTCCTTGGGTCTTCAAATTAGAAAGCACACTTTCAATGGGAGTTTTTGCCATTCTGTGCTGCTTCACAATTTTTGGCTGTCTATTAACCAGTCACCAAAAATGGGAAACTCATTCGGTTGGTCATATCCTCCAAGTTTTTACTCTACCTGTTACTCTTTACTCTCCAGACTCTGGATAGTTTTTGTGGAAAGGTCAGTCTTTGGATCCTAATTACCCACACATGAGGTGACTGAGATTCTGTCTCAATTTGAAAAATTCCATTATGGTGTCCTTTCTATGTTCTTCCTGTATCCTTTGTAACAGAAAATTACAAGCAGAAACATTTCCCCTTTACCCATTTCCTGTTCTCTTATCACAGTTCTATCTTTCCACACTCCCTTCCTGCTCTGAGTGGGTGGGAGTGTGGGGATTTGAAAGGGCAGGGAATCACTGCAAGTTGATCCTCTATACAAAACCAGTGAATTCAGTAGTATATATATTTGATTCTTCTTGTGGATTTATCAGTTACCTCTCAATTCCCTCTTCCATACTTCTGGGGACAATGGATTAATGACAAAGTGCTTTTCCTTTACAGACACTTCCACGTCCCACAAATCCATACAATCCAAGCCACAGTCAACCCTGGAAGTTTGCTTCTTTCCCAGTGCTTGTTCTACAATGCCGGTCAGAGGTGGAAACAGTTTTGAGCATTCCATGTTCTTCCACCTGTATTTTCTTCTACCCTTTCCTTACCAGTCACTTCTCAATGCTCTGCCACCCCTCCTATATCTCCTCCTCATAATATCTACCATTTATTGAATTTGTTATGTACGTTAGTACAAACCACCCTATCAATCCTTGAAGTAGGTAGTAATACTAACGGCTAATATTTGTGTGCTTTTATTACTTGCCAAGCCCTTATAAATTCATCTACTCTGTAAGAATACTCTTCCTTTTTTTAGGGATAAGGGAGCTGAGGATCAGTGGTCTGGGTTACACTGCGGGTAACTGGCAAAACTAGATTCTGAAGCCATGTCTTAGTGGCACCAAGCCATTCTCATCCCATGATCAATATTTTCAGCTCCTTGTTCTGAACACTTTGTCATCTCTGGTCTCCGTGTTCTTTACCCCTATTCTCCTCTTTCCCTGGCCCCTCACGTTCCTTCTGCCTCCTCATCCTACAGCCTGCCCACGTTTCTTGACTCCACATTCCTGTCTCAATCACTGCCAGGCCCTCAGCTCCTTGTCTCTTTCTTCTCTTGAGATCCTGGTTTTCCCTTATTTACCCTCATCTCCAGAATTTCCCCTCCCTGGGGCATCACCCGAGTCCTCCTCAGCCCTCGGCCACACTCCCCGGCGCGGTGGCGTGCGGGGGGCGGGGCAAAGGAACGCGGGCAGCGCAGCCGCGTCCGAGGGGCGCCGCGGGGTCCTCCCGCGGCCGCAGACCCCGGGCGCGGTGCAGTCTGGGGGAACATGGCCGCTTCCGGTCTCCCTCCCGGGCCGGCGCTGGCCTGACTGCGGCCCCTACCCGGCGCACTCCGCCCTTCGCTCCTCCCGCCTGGCAGTCGCGGAGTCCCTTCAGCCTTTCGCTCTCGTAGCCCCGGCCGTGCCATGGAGAAGAGCTCAAGCTGCGAGAGTCTGGGCTCCCAGCCCTTGGCGGCTCGGCCGCCCAGCGTGGACTCCCTGTCCAGGTAACCCGGACTCCCAGGGCCCCGCCCAGCGTCCGAGGGGGATGGAGAGGGGCCGGGGACTCGCCGGGTGGGCCCCTGATCCTGGTTCCTGAAGGCTGCTCCGAATTCCTTCGCTGAGACTTGGAAATCACTTCTACCTCTCTCTCTCTCTCTGGGGCGGTGAGGGTGAGGGTGAGGAAAAGGAGGTGAAAACTCGCTGTTTTTGTTTTGGTCCCGCCACCTTTTTTATTCAGTCTCGTTTCTCCCGGGAAGTGGTAGCTCCAGTTAATTGGTTTTCTTATCTTTGATTCCCAATTCTTTCTTTGGACAGCCCTTCCCCCACTCTCCCCCTCATTTCTTGCCTTTTTGTCTTTAGCACTCTTTCCAAAACCATCTGTCAGTTTTTCCTCCATCCGTTTTTACGTCTTTAGTCTTTAGTTTTTGTGTTCATGTTCAACCCCCCTTTTTTCTTTTTCATCGTTTCTCTTTCACGCTTTGCCCCACACTTCCATTTCTCTCCTCATTCCCCAATTTTGCTTAAATATGTAAATAAAAGTGTCCCCTGTGCTCTGAGTTTCTCAGTCTTCCAGCTGAAAGTCAGTATCAAGGAATCTCAGTAGTCTTTATCCTTACCGGTTTACGAAAGCAAAATTAGTAATGTTAATTTTCATCCCTCTTGGGCTACTGGTTCTCCACCTTGTCATTTTTCTGGAAACATTTGGCTATTTTATTCTAGAATTTTGAGTAGGACTTTATACATCTTTGTAGAGAGCTGTTGTGAATATTAACTGGACATGTTTTAGATGTAGTCTTTTTTTTCAATGTTAGAATAGTAATTTAAAATTTTTGTAAGAAATAGTATTTGTTATGAAGCTACAATTAAATCAGGTCTTTTCCATTAAAACATTCTGTTATTAGGTACTAAATTGCTGTGTGAGCACACAATTTTCATTTGAATAAGTTGAGTTGCCCTTTTAAGAGTTCATTTTGGACTCTTCTAAATGTGGGTGATGCTACCATTTTTTTTTCCCATTGATATTCATTTAGTACCTCATTGAGGAACCTTTGACTAATCTCATCATTCCAAATTAGATTCTTTCCCTTATATACATGTATAGCTTTTGCTCACTCCTTTTTCACTCCTTAACAACTACACTCTTAATTGTTGGTTTAATTCTTCTTTAGTAGTTATCAGCTGTTTGAAGGCAAGTACCATATCAGTCATCTTCATATCTCCAGCACTTAACATAGATCTGGCATGTCATAGGTGATCAATGATCTATTGAATTTGTACATTAAATTACTCAGGAGATAAGAATTTTTCTCTTCCTTTCATTATATATAGTATACATTTGTTTCAAGTTTTTAAAATTAAATTTAGAAAACTGAGGATACATGTGCTCAACTGTAAGACCTTCAATTTTAAAAAACTGGAAAAATTAGTTTTATGGAAAAGTTACAAATGACAACTAATGTTCAGAATAATAAAATATAAAGAAAACAGGTGACACAACTAGTATTCTAATGCAAGGGAAAGGAGTTAAAGAAGGCAGCATAGGTATGTTAGAAGGAAGTACTGAAAATCAGTAGGCTCCATGCTGAAGTCAGCTAGCTATCTGGCCTGTATCATCTACTCTTTTTAGTCTGAAGTTTTCTCATCTTTTAAAATATGGGATTGATGTAGAAAATCTATCAGGTATCTTGAAACTTTAAAATTCTGTTTTTTAAATCTTTTAATGACATTACTTAGCTGAATGCATACTTACCACCTATTAAGGTATTACCTTTATAATCTTTTGTTTTGGATTTTGAAATTAGACTAAATAAATATTGTCTATTATTAAAAAGTTATGTTCTGGGGCTGAGGTTGTGTCTCAGTGGTAGAGCACTTGCCTTGCATGTGTGAGGCACTGGGTTCGATTCTCAGCACCACATATAAAGAAATGAATAAAATAAGTCCATCAACTAAAAAAATTTCAAAACAAACAAAAAGCTCCCTAATATTTCTAACTATAGCACTCTGACACATTAGTTTCCTGAAAAGAAACAAAGTTCAGCAGATTTAAAGTTTGTATATGTATTTTTGTTTCTTAATAAAAAAGTCTTACTGATATATGAATTTGAGAGAATGAAAAACAACTAGATAGAATTTTGACTATAGTAGCCTCCCCTCAGGACAAATTGACTTCGTATTTTCCAGAAGAGAAAGCCAGCTTTTATTTCTTTCTTAAGTAAGGCAGAAAAATAACATTTATTGAATATGTACATATAGAAGTTACCCTACCACATTCTTTCACCTTTTAAATTTCATTAATCATCATATTCATTTGCGGCACTCTTTCTAATCAACATATATAATAGCTTTCTTAATATACACATGTTAGAAAACTTGCATTTAAACTTCATTTAGGCTAACAGTCAGAGGTGATCTAAAACACAGGCAGGATAGTTTAAAAAGTTGTGTTAAGGGTCTATTTAGTTTTATGTTTTTACTTTTTGTTAATCTGTGACAATACCAAATATTGGTATTTTGACTGAGAGTTTTGCAGTACTGTCACCCTTTAAGTGTAGTTTGTTATAGCTTTTTGTTTTTATAGAGACTCAATTAGAAAATTTTCTTGTGCATCTGTTTTAACATTGATATGACTATATAATCAGTTATGTAATAGTTAATACTGTTAAATGTGTCACAGAATGTCTTTTGCACAATAGTGACAAATTGCTGCTGAATTAGCTACAAGGAAAATTATTTATGTAAAAAAAAAAATGTGATTGCTACCAGTTTGTTAGGAAATAGGAATGTGACTATCTTTCTCTTCAGCCTAGCAACAAACTTAGGTCAAATTTATAACTGAACCTGGTAATATATGCAGCTCTAGTTTCTTCAGATAGTTTCTTCAATTCAGATAGAACTGAATTGAAATATTATGTTTAAGTGTTTATTGATGTTTTCAGCTCTTCTTGGAAGAAGGATGGACATAAATCTGAAAAATAGTACAGAAACCTATTTGGTTGCTCATTGTTTTTTGAAAATGACACACTCTGTTGAAGTTCTATAAAAGCCTTTGTGCAGTCTACTAAACATATGTTGAGTCTTCATATACCCCCGTAGTTGTTTCAGAGTTGCTGTTGTCTCTGACTTTTCTAGACCATGGACCTGATACCTTTGGTCATAAAAGAGCAGTTTTATTCTTTATATGATAATTCAGATAGTTGTCCTCTAACCAATTGTAGTTTTGTCAACAAGCATCCTTAAAAAATGTAGTTTTCTCTGTTGAGTGTTGCTTGGTATTGCCAAGCAACACTCAACTCTTGTGTATTCTTGAATGTTCCCAGCCCCTCAGAGAGTTGCGGAAAAATTTACTTCAGCATACTGATAATCTTACTGTAGTTCATAATTTTATTCTTGTTGGTCTTGCTCTGGTTCTTGATGCAAATAGAACTATATGGATCTTGTATATAAATAAAACAAGATTGTAAGCTGGATGCTAGGGTAGGCCTGACATTCAGAATTATAACAAGGTAGCAGCATTTCATGGTAGTTTTGCCATCTTTAGTCTAGTTTTTCATTTTTCAGTTTGTACACTATTATTTCCATTTTTCAGTTTGTACTTGAATAGGTTTCTTTCCATTATTTTACTTTTTACTATGTGTAGTCAAATGGTAAGAAATCTAGTGCCAAACATG
This sequence comes from Sciurus carolinensis, assembly GCF_902686445.1. Taxonomy (NCBI): domain Eukaryota; kingdom Metazoa; phylum Chordata; class Mammalia; order Rodentia; family Sciuridae; genus Sciurus; species Sciurus carolinensis. Next base: position 97,068,620 of record NC_062223.1, on the reverse strand, counting down.
TGCTCTATGAACTTCTAAATAAAAGAATGTCTGAATTCTCACCACTAATTCTATTTATTGTTCCCATTCAAGGGATTGAAAAGGTTTTCTTCTTTTAGCCTGATCAGTTCCTATTTCATGTTCAAGCTGAAGTTAATTTTATGTGGATTTTACTAACTGCATTATCTTTTCAGGTCCCATTCCTATCTATATTAAGGTTATTATGTTCCCTTTCACCTACCTGTTTCACCCTTTGCTACTTGCTACTCTTTTTAAAAAAAAAATTTTTAGTTGTTGATTGACTTTTATTTTTTTATTTATTTTTAATGTGGTACTGAGATTTGAACCCTGTGCCTCACATATGCTAGGAAAGCACTCTACCACTGAGCTACAATCCCAACCCTCACCCTTTACTACTCTTGATTACTTTGACTCCCTTTTCTTGTCAGTCATTTTATTAAATGTGTATTTCTTTTATCCATTATATAACCTTATGGTCTCATTCTGGCCACTACTTTTTTGTTCCAGGTTATTTTTGTTTTATCAGATGATTTTTAGTGATAAATTCATTAGTATTTTTGAGCAGTTCATATTTACATTTAACTCACTTTAAAAAAAAAAAAAATAGGGCAGCCAGTGGCACATAATCCCAGCAGCTCCGGAGGCTGAGGCAGGAGGATCGTGAGTTTAAAGCCAACCTCAGCAATGGCAAGATGCTAAGCAACTCAGTGAGACTCTGCCTCTAAATAAAATACAAAATAGGACTTAGGATGTGACTTAGTGGTTGAGTGCCCCTGAGTTCAATCCTTGGTACCTCCCCACAAAAAAAAAGTAAAGGACAAGTACACATACTCATAGTAGTCCCCAACTAATTGCATTTTTAAAATGCATGTCTTCCTTAAAATTACCATCATTTGAAAATAGCAAATCTTGAATTTCTGTTTTAATGAGTTTTGATTATTTTTATAGCCTAAAGAGGTGGAACAGTTTCCAAGATTTCTAAAACATGTTTTGTTGCAAGGTGTCCTCTTTAGTTTCAACTTCAAGGTCTCTTAAAAATTATATGTTGGTAGGAAGTATGCTTTTGACATATTAATTCAGCAGTCGTGATGGATATGTGTAAATCACAGTCTTACATTGTGACTCTTGGCATGACTTTTGAGGCAGCTGTCCAGAATTATTGTTGCAAACTATAGATGGTAGTGCAAAGTGAAGCTACCAGTTGAACCTACAAACTTGGTATTGTTATTGGAACTTTGCATCAGCTACTGAACATGTTGGTAATCTAAAAATTACTTTTTTTGGATTTCATTTTTCCAGGACTCTAAAAGACCCAATATTATTGTGAATTAATTAGTAATTATTATCTAGATTTTTAAAGAAAGGATTTTTAACAAGAGTAATCGCCACTCACAAGTATGCAGTTTCATACTGTAGCTGAGATTGGATCCTGTACACTTTTTCTTCTTTGCTTCTTATGCTATCCATAGTTTTCTTTAATGTAAATTAGTAGTTCCCATAGTAGGATCCCTCTCTTAGTAGTATCAGCCTCACTTGGAAGTTTATTAAAAATGCATTTATTTTTTCCATTCTGGGGATTGAAGGTAGGGGTGCTCTACCACTAAGCAACATATCTCAGACCTAACTGAATCTAGAACCCTGAGGGTGGGAACCACTGTTTGTTTTAATAAGCCCTTCAGGTGATCCTGATGGATGCTGAAGTTTGAGAGCCACTCACTGCCTTGGATCTGCTACCTAGTGCCTCAGAACTTCATCTACATTAGTTGAAAAAGACTAAATTAGGGTTTATATTAGCCAGAGGTGTGATAAGCCTATTATTTGAGAGCGTATTTGTAAATACCTTAACTAAAGGAGTGAAAGATAAACGTCATCTCTTGTTGATTTATTGTATCTAATTTTTAAGGGGAATTTTCTGACTTTTCCTCAGTTATGCGTAACAAATCAAAAGTCCAAGTTGTAGGCTTTTTTGTTCCTTTTAAAAAATTCTTATTTTGATACGTTATTGGTAAGAAGCGTTTTAAAATGTGTTATAAAGAAGTCATCACTGACTTCAGTGAAATGTGGATTGTGCCCAAGGGAAGGAAATAACCTGGATATAGATGTTCAAAAAGCAATAAGTTTATTTTAGAAAGCTGCCAAGTTAACACTATTGTATTCAGAATCATCAGAGCCAAAGATTGCATGTGATTTAGGATTTGAGTAGTGGAAATCCTCCAGATTTTAGTATGGAATATTTTCCCTTTTAAGGAAAATGGTTTTGAATATGTAAAGCACTTGCTATCTTTGTGTCTTAGGATTTAGTTAAATAAGTAGAGAGTATTAAAAACTCTTGAAGAGGTGATATTCAAGGATAGGAAATGATTTTATAAGCCTGCTTTCCACAGGAAATCAGGTTAAAAATGGAACTCTATAAAAAGGTTGGTACAAGGCTATTAAAATAAAAGGGACTATGGAAGATGTCCTCTTAATGAAAATAGTAACTTCAGCTTCCTCTCCTGTGCCTGTATTACAAGCAATTGTGCTTTTCCCTAGGACTCACAATATTAACTACTGAATCATTTTCTTTCTTTTCTTTCATTCTTTAAAGATTCTTAGGCTCTTTAAATACTTTATAATTTATATCAACTAAGGGCAGGTACTGTGTTTTAAACTTAATAAAATAAACTCCAAAATATGTTTTAATATATAAATTTCAAAAATCTAAATACTAATATTTGGCTAATTCTTGATTCATTTCTTCAGGTTATGTTTCACTTGATTTACTTATTTATCTATTTGCAGTGCTGGGGATTGAACCCAGGACCTTGTGCTTGCTAGGCAAGTGCTCTTCCTCTGAGCTATATTCCCAACAGAATATAACAGAAAATCCAGACTAGCAGTGGTTTAAAACCAGATATATTTTTTAAGCCACTTAAAAGCTCAGAGATAGTCAATACAGATCTGATATGGATCAAGGACCCATATTCTTCATGTATCTTATATTCCATCTTTACCTCTTAAACAGCAATTGCTATTGGAGCTCTAGCCATTACAACTTCAGAAGAAAGGGAAGAAGTAGGGCATAATCCCTCTCTTTAAAGGACTCTTGGCAGTCATAAGTAGTTGTTGAGCTTATATCTTATTGGTTCCATGGCCATGGCTAACCATTGGGGTTTGTATATTCAATCTTTTCTGAAAGTCCTTGTGCTGAGCTAAAAATTGGGGGTTCTGTCATTAAGGAATAGGAGAGGATAGGTATTGAAGACAATCAGCTGCTTCTCCATGGTATACAAATTAATGATTTAAAATTTAAAAAGACGTTTTCCAGTTAAAGTCTAGGACACTTCACTTATTCCAAAGATACTCTTAGATTTTCAAATGCAATGACCAAAAAATAGAAAATATATTGAAAGAGAGAGGTGGTATATTGTAACCTACTGAAAAAGAGACCCCAATCTTGGAACACTCTGAACTCTAATTTTGTACTTCTTTGTGTATTTGGGCCATATTTTTACAATCCTAATTGAGGACCATAAAATGAAAGTGATACATTTAATAATTGTTAGATTCTTATCTGACAGGCAAGTTGAAATCAAATGAAGAATGAGCAGCTATGCTATTTCATTTTAAGAACTCAAGGAATTCCATAATAAAGTAGTGAAAGTAGTGGTGGTAATGAGCTTTAGACTGTTTACTCCTCTCCAGTTTTGTGTCAATTTCTAAACCAAGTATCCATGATTGATCTCCTTCTAGAATGTTACATCAGGTTCTACTTAGGTATTTTCTATTGTTTCAATTTTAAGCGTGTGGTCTTCATATGGGAAATAAAACTAGTCATCTTATGCTGTATTAGTTTATGAAAGCTTTTGCCAATAGTTTGTGTTTGTTTTATATCCTTGACCTAAAAATTTTATTGAAAAAACCAGAGAAATCAATGCTTTATGTATTCTTGTATTGCCTTACCTAAATATTTATATTTTAGTTGTGTACTTTCAAACATAAGGAGTTTAATTATTTTGGAGCAAGTAGAGAAGGGTAGATAAGTCTCCCCTGGATTGATAGGACCTTTGTTCATCAGTCTTAGAGGGTTTAATAGCATAAGTCACAACTATTGCCATCTTCCTTCTCAGCAGAATTGCTTTTCCTAATAGAAAGAAGCACATGAGCAGTTGTCAGAGTAGCCTTTTGTCAGGAGTTTGTGTATTAGTAAGGGGAAATAACTGCCTCAGAGTAATTTTCATAGAACTTATCATCTCATAATAATTTTCTTGAACTAAGCCAAGATAACTGCAAAGGTCAAAAACAAATTTTTGTATTGTGTGAATGTCTTCTGTTAATATTAGAAAACATTCTTTCATTATACCAAAGGCAGAAAGCTAAAAAATAGAAACACTTGAGAAAACCTATGCTTTCCAAATGGTAGACATTTGTAATCGATTTATGGAATTAGTATTAGTAAACAATGTAATATAAGTAATAGCATTTGACATTTATGTGTTTAGTGTGTGTGCTTACTATGTGCTGGGTATGGTGCTAAATTCTTTATGCATTTTCTTATGTAATCCTCATAACTATATAAAGTAGACTATTAATTTTTCCATTTATAGATTCTTAAGAAAACTGAAGATTAGAGAGAATAGTTTGACATTTGAATCCAAGTCTTCGGGATCTGTGTGTGCTTCAAAGAACTGCTCATGCCTGAAGATTTTTTGTCTTTGGTCCAAGTCAGATCTTTTTAGTTAGAGGGCAGTCCCAGGGCAGGTTTATTGGGTGGTAGTAATGAGGATGTGAATTTTCTTAATGTGTTGCCATGTTAGAGAAGGGTAAAGGTACATGATACATTAGCAAATTTGGAGTAGACATATTTGGAGAGAAATTTCCTTAGCTTTGAATTTTTTTTCCAGACAGAAAATAGGATAATTTGTCTTCTTTGCCCTTTGAGTAAATGGGTGAAGTATTTTTTATTTAAAAGAATGGTCTTATATTTTGAAGATCAGATAAATTATGAAGCAGGTAAATAATACCAAAGCCTCCCAACCCCCAACAACCTTTACACAGTGATTTAGAATACTTAACTCTAGGCTTCCTTAAATATCTGAATTCCCCTAAGTTCCTTTGTGTTTGTTTACAGTTAATGTGTTAAGAGCCATTGACATTTGAAGATCATCAGAAGTGAAGATAAAACATCTCAAAAATTATAATGTAAGTGAATGGGAAAATGCAAAAGGTGGACAGAAGTTAATATTTCTGGAATCCATATTGTCCCAAATGAATTTTGTGCATATGAGTAATCACTAATTTCAGACTTCAATCCCAATTTCAAGATCCAGTCTTGAAAATTCTTTGTTCACTTGTTCTTGGGGAAGACACTCATTGAATTTCAGACATCCAGTAATAATCCATGAGAATTTTATTTTACTTCCATGTATTATTTTCTTCCTTTTCCTGCTTAGTACTTTACAGTTTAACTTGAGAAGAGAGTGACAAAGGTTCATGTTATATATAAAGTTGTATTTGTGTAGACAGAGGTCTTTGCTTTCCAGCTGCTGATGTGTTTTTATTTTTACCTTAGTTTAATTTTGCTACTGTCTGGTATGTTTGTTAGTCTAAAATAATTATCAGTTTGCTAACAACCCTTTGTCCTTTTTTCCCTACCTTTATTTGGTTGCCTGCTCCTTTCTTTCCTTTTTTCCCCTCTCTGAATATTTGTTTCGTTATCTATTGTGTCTCCCACACTATGGTAGATATTCCTAAGAGCTTGGTGCTAAGACCAGTTGCATCATCTTTTTATATTGTTAAGAGCATTTGAGATCATTTAGTTAGTGCTTCTCAAGTGTCACTGAGGACTCCCTGCATATTTCAGTTACCTGTGGTCCTTGGTCAGCATTTAACTTCCTAAATTCCAGACCAGACATTCTGAATCATTGGAAGTAGACCCAAAATCTGCTCTTAAAAGTTTGTGGTTCATTGATCCAGATACTTTCAGCAGTCTAGTCCAGCTCTGTAACTTTGCAAATTGAGGATAGACCTGGAGAAATTGATTAAGTTACCTAAGTGCACAATAAATGTTAGAAGGCCAGGAATAGTTGATGACTTTTCTTTCAAAGTCACAGAGATATTTAGTGCTAAAGATGATCTCCTGATTCTCAGTTCTAGACTTTACCAAGTCATGCTATAATTTTTTTGGGGGGCCAGACAACTCATTGTGTTTCATGTCTATAGAATTCTCCTTTAATACCACATATAAAATCATAACCCAATTCACCACTGTAACTGAAAAAATAACTAAAAGCACACATCAGTTGTGTGCATGAAAAAACATGTACTGTTTCTCCATGTTTAGTCAGATAAGTGACTAATTCTGGTTTTGAAATCATTGACTGATAGTCTTGGTAGAAGGAAAAAAGGTTTTGATTTTATAGCCAGAACGTTATTTCTACCTGAACTTTTAAATTTTGTACTTCTAGAAAAGGAGAATCTGATTTCATTTTTGAATGAAATAGTAGGTACAAATTTCATAGTGTTTTGTAAATAGTAGTTGCTTGGTAAACTGTACTGTGAACAGTTTGCTATTAAAAATTTCTCCCCCTTTGGCTTCTATTAGGAGTGGTTTTATTTGCTTTGTACAGAATCTGATGCCTTATATAACAAATCAGAGATCTCAAATAATTGAAATTAATTTATAATACTGTATTGTTACAGTGGGGATTCACAGTGTCTCTGAGGGACTAATGTTTACTAAGATATTTTTTGAAATGTAAAAGTTTGAATTAATTTTACACTTGTATATATTTTATATTGTATTGTGTATTTTTATAGTTTCTGTATTGTAGCTTCATATTAACTAATATAGTTAGTATTTTTTTTGGAAATATTCTTTAATGGTTGAATTATTAGCAAGTTTAACTGTAAAATACAGTTACCCAAGTTTTCTGAATATTTTGGGACATGATTTAATTAAATCATTTTTTAAAATGTTATTTCACTTATTTGTTTTGCAGTGCTAGAGATCCCACCCAAGGCCTTGCATGTGCTAGGCAGGTGCTCTACCACTGCGCTCTACCTTCAGTCCTAAAAATGTTATTTTTAAAGCTTATTCATTTTTGATAAGCTTATTATATCTTGCCATTATAATTATTATTTCCATTAAATCTTATTACAAAAAGAAAAAAATTTGTATATTTGTAAATATAATCGCTCTAAAAAGGGACTTTATTGATGTAATTCCCTTTTTTTTTTTTTTTTCTTTTGATTGGGACACTAATGATAAGGAACTTTCCCAAGAGTGGAAGTTTTATACATATTAAAAAAAATCTTGTGAACAAAACAGAATGACATTTATTTTATGATATGTGTAAAATGTTTTGAAAATTGTAAAGAGGCACACATATGTAATGGGTTACCGATTACTACTGTGATGTGTCCATAGAGTTTCCTTGCAACTTAATTGAACGTTTGCTATTACTTACTTAATTTAAAATCAGAAAGAAAAATGCATGCATTGTCACTTGGTCTTTTATTTCTCATGCTCATATTTTATTTTGTTTTATTTTTATTTTTATTTTTGTTATTGGGGTGTTTAACCACTGAGCCACATCCCCAGCCCCTTTTTAATACTTCATTTAGAGATAAGGTCTCAATGACTTGCTAAGTGCCTTGCTAGGTTGCTGAGGTTGGATCAGAACTCGAAATCCTGCCTCAGTCTCCTGAACCCCTGGGATTACAGACATGTGCCACTGCACCCAACTCAGATTTTATTGATTCTTCTTGAAGCACATGATATTAGAATAGGTACTATGCAGGATAGCTAAATTTCTCTTTCTCTGTGAAAGAGTAGCAGTGACTAATCCAGATTGTCACCTTAAGTAATCACACAAAACACTCAAGATAATATTATATTGGAAGACTTGTATCAGCCATTTTCTGTGGAAGAAAATGGTTAATGAATGAATAAATGAGTATTCAATATACTTCTCAGGGTATTCAAAGTAGCTAATAGTAAAGTTAATATATTTTGGTGTACTTTTTATTTCCAAAGGTGTTTTACCTACACAGTCTGTTATTTCTCACAACAATCCAGTGAGATAGTTCTTAATTTGACCGACAAGTAGGTAAGACCCAAAGAAGTGTCTCTGGTTATAAAAGGTGGAACTGGAATTTTAATTTTGATTCTTAAAGCCATGTTGCTTCCACTCCCAATAAAGATAACACAGAAGTGGTAAAATTTCATGCGGTTTGCATTTTACTGTTTTTAAAAGAAATTTAGAATCTTGAAAAGTTGTCAGCAGGTTCACCTTGTCCGTCAGCCTAATTACTCACTGTATGCTTTTCTTTTGAAGTCAGACTCACTTTTCCTAAAATATTTAAAAGAAATGCTACTATCTTGGATAAAAGACTCATCCTGAGTGTGGCTACCAGCATGTGATGCCTAAAATTATTTGAGTGTTTAAATATAAAAGAGAGTGATTATGATCTTTAGAAGTGTATAGAAGTATATCAACAGGAAAAATTGTGTGTGTTACAGCACAATGTAGTGAGAAGTATTGATCTTTTCTTTGTCTTCCATTCTTTAATTCTGATCCTGCTTTTTAAGGATGACTCTGAATGAGTGACTTGACATCTCCGATCCTTGATTTTCTTACAGGAAAATGGCAAAGTGATAATCTACTATCCTACCTTTACAGGATTCTTGTGGAACCCAGATACGATGATTGATGATGACAATACTTTTAAATAATATAGGATATAGCAAGTTTTAGGCACCATTTTAAATATTTCACTTATATGAATTTAATCCTTATAGAGTTTTTCTGGGTATAAAAATGACCATTATTCCAACATTATAAATGAGGAAAGCAAGGCACAGAGAGGTTAAATAACTTCCTCAAGGTCAAAATGGTAGAAGCAGAAATTAATACTTGGAAATCTAGCTCCAGAGTTGGTGTGTATATAGAACATAATGTGTGTGAAAACACTTTGACCTTTGTAAAGGGCTATGATAATGTAAAGTGTTACTAATTAAATATTTTAGAAGACTTTTGTTCCTTATCCTTATTATACAAATAGAGAAAAATTACAAAAGCTAAGTCTCAAGGTACCTTCTACTCCCCAATCCTCTCCTGTACCTCCTATGGACACACTGATTTTGACTAGAATACTTTGACCTTTACCACATTCATTTAAATTTTCAGGTAAGATCTATGAAGAAACAATACTTTAGAGAAAAAAGAGTTGCTTGCAAACTGCTATGCATACTGGTTGCTGCTGGCCTTATCAAACATTATGTGTTGATTTTTAGCTTGGGAAATTAAATTGACAGACCTAGAAATAAAATGATTCAAAATTAACTGTATTCTGAGTCACATGGTCCTTAATCCCTTGGATTGTTCAAAGACTGTACCAGAGCTCAGATCTTTGTTTCTCTGAAGAATACAAAATGTAGTCTCTCATTTTATCAATCAGATGCAGTGATGAAAAGATAAGTCATGCCATCTCTTTTATCCTATAGATTGGTTCAGTTAAACAATGCAGGTTTCTGGCATAGCATTTTAAAAATAATTAACTGCATTAGTTTGTTTGAGTAGGTTTTCAATTTTTTTTTCTTTTTAATTTTGGAGATCCTGCAAATGTTCCGATTATGTTTGTTTGTTTGTTGAGTGTGTGTCCCAAATGCAGAAACACTACAGGCCTTTTATTGTTATTTTTAAAAATAAAATTTTCAACAGAATGACTAATAGATCATGAACAGTGCTTATGACACTGTAGTCCATTGTGTAAGTATTGAGAGCAAAATTTGCATTCCTAGAAAAGCCTGTTCACAATCAGAATATAGAAGGCATTCTTTAATGTTCTTGGGCAAACATGGTGTGTAAGTGCTCAGGACATTACTTAAAGAGGACATTTTTTTTTAAAGTATCTTTTCTTTCCATGGGATACTGAAGAAAACTTGAATTGGCAGCACGGCAGCACGAGTGAAGCTTAACTAAGGCAAGTGGTTTAGATCTTAATATAATGACTGTGGTCAGCAGGAACTGGAAATAGAAGAAGTGCAACCTTTCCTAAGACCTCTGAAGGTGTTTTTTTACTAGGATATATGAAAAGATAGGTGACTTGTTTTCTGCTTTCCAGGTTGTTTTGAATTGAGAGTGATTAATGCTGGTATGTTTATTTGCATCTCTAATTTTCAGAAATACTTCTCATTTTTATAAAATACTTTCATTGAACTTTGATATATTTGATTAGGAGAAGGAAGAGGAATGTAAATATATTGATTGCATCTTGAACTGCTTGCATTTTTTTTCTGCTCATTATTATTAAGTACCTGGAAGTGATGGTGTGATTGACAATGAAGTAGTGGTAATTCTATTAATATTCAAGCAAACCAGTGGAACCAGAGGTGGTTAATTCTTTACTGTTGGTTTCATTGAAAATTACTGGTGGTGGGCCTGGTTTTGTGATTGAAACTTGAGTTAGTTTTTCCTTGAATATATTGAAAGTTACATCAGATACACATTTACATATGTGGGTGAATGTATTTTAAAGAATTGCCCTAATATTTGTGCTTTGTGTTACACTAGATTTATCAGTTGATTAAAGGTTTTATTTTGACTTTAAAAGTTAGCATATTCAATTTTCTCAGTGTACATGAAGATATTTTACAGTATAGATCTAAATAAAAAACATTTAGGAGCAAGTACTTTGCTTCATTTAAATTTAATTAGTGGATTCCTTTTTAAAAGGAGACCTTTATTTCTGATTTCATTGTTTTCCCTTCTGAAGAGGGTACTCAGTGTGTTTTCTACAATACTATTTGTTAGACACTTTCTATCATTTCAGTATTTAACATTAAGTACTTTCAATATATCATGCTTTTTGATCATTATTACAGTCTTATAATGTATCATTATTTTATAAAGAAAGAACTTGGATTAAGTAACTTGCTTTATTTATTTACTTATTTTTTTGCTAAGTGGTGAAATTAAATCTGTGATTCTAAAGTTCTTGTTTTTAACCACTAAGCACTTTTGTCTGTGTTTGGAGGCAAAGGATCTCAGTTTCCATCCTTCTAAGGAAGTTGAGTAGTGTTTTGAGGTATGGGAATATTTGGAGATGATTTATTAATCCCCATTAGCTGGCAACAGATTTCTTTGTCTCTGAAGCATTAACAGGATGCTTGTAAGCCAAGTACTCATAGGTACCAAAATTCATTTTTTTAAGATATAGTCCCCCCACCACTTTTTTTTTGTTTCAATGCTAGAATTGAACCAAGGCCTTGTGCGTGCTAGGCAAGTAGTCTACCACTGAACTGCATCCCCAACCCTAGATGTAATGTCCCTAATTTGTAAATTTTTATCCTTATCAGTAATATGTTTAACTAAAAAAACTCCCAAATAAAAGTGTAGAGTGCTTTATTTATTGATACTATTTTGAAAAGCATATAGAGAATAATTCCTGTCTCCCCTAATTAGTTTGTATAACTGTTCACTTAAATGCCACACTTTGAAATAGTAGAACTTTTGAGACAGAAAGTGTAGCACATTGCTCTTACTATAGCAAAGGAAAATGACATTCTGTTACAACAGTAGACCAGTTAGTTTGTGGGAATGACTAAGAGTCAGATGATGGGATTTCTGTTTGTTCTTGTGGTGGAAAGAAAGCTGTCACTCTGGCTGAGATAGTGGCATGGTTATTAGAAAACAAAGGATGACTAGTGCTCTACTATATTTTGCCTCTTTTACTCAAAACCCAAGTTCTGTTATTTCATACGTATGTGTGTACATATATCTTCATTTTGTTATTATCTGGAACCTGCGTTTAACATTTAAATAATATTGACTTAGTTCTTTTTACTTAGGAATTGAAAATAATATAATTTTGGATAGAATGAGTGGGTCAGAGAGAAGAGATCTTAGAATGACTTTCATTTATAAGAATCATGATCCAGTGAATTTGAATAAATACATTTATGACTATGAATTGTATGTTCATGTAATCTTTAACTGCTTTTAAGGGTTAATAGTCAGTGTTTAATATATTAGAATGTAATTACAGTTTTAATTTAAGAGGTATTTTGAACCTCTTGGGAAAAGGAATTTATATATGAATTAGTTTGAAGAATAATTAATAGTATTCCACAATGCTGATTATGCTTTGATCAGTTTTGTCATTCTTGTAAAAAAAAAATTCTCTCTTTAACTATTTCATTAATTTCTAAAATGTGTTTTTTTGTTTATAAATTTTTTTGACATAACTTAGTTATCTGAATAAAGATGTTAATGCTTTCAAGGGTAGAAATTATGTTTTTCCTACCTTTGAGGTGTTATGTTTGTTCCTGTTAAAAAGTACACTTAACTCTTCCTTATTTTGAAACTTGGTAATTACTTGCAGGCTATCAGGGGCTGGGAGTTTTTAATTTACTTAAGGCTTAGATATTTGAGCCCTGTCAGGTTTTTTTTTTTTTTTTAACCTGCAGTAAAGGATTTATAAGAACAAAAAGGATTTGTGATTATAATTTAGTGTTATTTCTTTTTTTAATTTATAAAGAATATAAATTTATTTCTCACAGTTCTGGAAGGCAGAAGTCCAAGATCAAGGCACTGGCATGTTTGGTGAGGGCTGCATCACTGCTTCTACGATGACACTTTGAGTATTATGTCCTCTGAGAGCCTGGGTGTTTGAAGGGGCCTCTTTTCCATGACCAACTATGTGTGAGAATCATTGTTCCCCAGGTCCATGCAGTCACCTGTAGTCTTGCTCAGCCTCTTGGCCTGTGCAGTAGGAGCAACATTTCTGACTGGAAAATGTCTTCAGAAGAAAATGTACCAGATGCCAGACTGCCCACCCTGGGCTCCCAGTCTCTAGTTCTGGAGGCCAGGAAGTCCAAGAGCATGGTGCTGGCATCTGGTGTGGTCCTTTTTGCTGTGTCATAACATGGCAAGACAGACAAAGCATGTCTAGTGTTATTTCTTAACAGCTTTGGTTAATGGTTTAGACAGAAATATCCAAATCAGTTGGGCAGGAGGAACAAATTTTTATAATGCTGCAACTATGTGAGAGAGCCTTTGGATGGGGAAAGTTTATGCAGTGTAATTAAGAAATGATGTTGAAGGATAAGTCTTTGAGTCACATATTCAAGTGGGACAATAGTTTATTTGTATGCATACGTGTTTGTATGTGGGGAGAGGCGAGAAGGGTGGCATTTTGCTTGTTAATAAGTGAAAGGATGTTAAAAATAGTAAGCCTCTACTTTAGCAGAAATTTCCAGTATTTAGGAGTGTAATTCTTCATCTGTGATTCTAAAATTTTGTACCTGTGCTCCAAATCATAGAATCTTAGATTTGGACTTCGTGACTGTCTTGTAGTAGCAGCCCTACCCATTTAGTCTTCCTTATGGCTTTTGAATATCATCAGTGATTAGACCTTCATTTTTTCAGCACTTCCTGCCCCATTTTGGAGCCCCCATTTTTGATGACAAGGCCTTGTCATATACAAGAAATTGACTTTATGTAGTTTATCAGTTAAATGGAAAATAGGAAATGCAGAATGATTGCTTGTTGAAAACATAGCTTTCTTTTTCAATTAAACAGACATTGAAAAAATCTGACTTTTGGAGGGACATGAAAGCGGTGTTTAGTGATTACAGTAAATACTGTGAAGGATTGACTAAAATTTGAAGAATAGCATTGAAACTTTTAGAATCTTGACTGTTTGAAATCTCTGTGAAATCCTTATGAAATGAAAGGTCACTTAAAGTGTATTTGGACCATGACCATTTTTATAGTACATTGTCTTTTCATTTGTGTGCCCAAATTTTGTCCGATTAGGCTTTTGTCAAAAATGATACGTGATTCTTCTTTGACATTTGGTAACTTTTGCTCCTGTCTTGTAGTCTGTCTTATGATAGATTTGACTTCTCAAAATTTTTTTAGTATTTTCCCCTCTAAGTCAATTAACTCTTTCTTTTAGTGAGAGTAGCTCTGGCCTACCATTTTATTGCCATAGTAAAATACATATCTTGTAAAACCTATCTCTAAAAGAGTTCTGATTTTTAGATAGTTTTCTTGAGTTGTGCATTTATTGAGTTTGTGCATTTTAAAACCTAACTAGAAAATGTAAACTTGCTCAAAAAACCTTAGCCACCAGTTAGAGAGATAGCTGTGAATTAAAGAGATATGTCCTTAGAGCAGCATATACTCAGGAGAAATGGCATTAATCTGGAAGTTTTCCTGAGAAGATGGTTTTTGTTTCCCAACCCCATAAGTGTTTTTTTCTTTAACTTTAAAGTCTTAAGCATTTTGACAGTAACTTCATTTTCCATATTTTGACACCATTGTCAGTTGCAGGATACTGTCCATTTACTCCTCAATTCTTTTTCAATAGTGGTATGTATGTGTTTGTTTATATGTATGTTTCTATATATATATAAAAGAACAGTATAGTTTAAATGGAGTTTTCACATCATTTCTACTTGGTCTTTATAACTACATAGTGAAATAAATAGAACAAGTGTTTTCATCCCTACTTTGTAGTATGAAATTGAGGTTCTGAGAGGCTAAATGACTTTCCATGATTTATGACTCCCAATTTTCATTCTCTTCTAATACTTAAATTTACATGTCCTTATTGGAGTGGGAGAAGTTTATGTATTGGCACTTGCTAAAATGTTCTTTGCTGCAAATTGTGAACATGCTTTTTAATATGGTTATATATATGAGTCCACTATTAAAAACTGTAGATATTCTTTCATTGTAATAAAATAATATACAACATTTGGGACTAAAGTAGAAAGTATTGATGTTTTAAAAATGAATTAATAATTGAAACTGTTATTAAAGGGGAAATGTGAAATTTCCTTTTCCATAGATTATTTTTGATTGAGTAAATTGTCTTAATTTTCCTCTGTAGAGATTGTGACTAGGGCTAACTCCTTTAAAGCTAAAATTGTTAGAGTTGTATTCATTTAAATTCTTCAATCTGTGTCTGGCTTCATTCTTTTTTTTTTTTTTTTTTTTCTGTTTTTTTTTCTGGCTTCATTCTGCTAAACCAGGATTCTCAGATGGCTAAGAGGTGTCCTATTCTAGCCTTCATTAGATAAAAATAATAGTTTACCTGACTTTGTTACTGATTGTCAGATAATGTGCTAAAATCTTTGCATTTATATTTTATTTCATCTTTATAAGTATGGGAACAGATCCTAGCATATGGTAAGCACTCAGTATTAACTACTTGATTTAATACAGTTCAATAAAAATACACTTTTGAGCTCCTGTTGTGTGCCAGTATTAGTCTATAGCTAGACCAGAGTTTCTCAACCCTTTTTAAAATTATTGCCCAATGGAGCAGTTTTAGACACCCTTCCCTCAGCTGTCCTCTCCATCCATGAAAATATGATACCACAAAATATAATGTACATAAATTTGTGTACTTTATGTATGTTTGTTTATACTTAAAAATTAAGATTTTTTTCCCCTTTGCCTTCAAAGAACCTTTTTTTTTTTTTCACCTCTTTGTGGGGTGGTATTCCTCTTGCATGCTCTAGGTACTTGAGATATGGAAGTGAATAAAACAAAGTTTGGGACCCTCAAAGAGATAATTTTTTTTTTGTCTTATTAAGGAAATATTTATTTATTTATTTATTTATTTTTAAATTTATTTTTTTTGTAAACAAATGGGATACATGTTGTTTCTGTTTGTACATGGAATAATGGCATACCATTTGCATAATCATACATTTACATAGGGTAATGATGTTTGATTCATTCTGTTATTTTTTCCTTCCCCCCCACCCCTCCCACCCCTCTTTTCCCTCTATACAGTCCCTCCTTCCTCCATTCTTGCCCCCCTCCCACCCCCCATTATGTGTCATCATCCGCTTATCATCGAGATCATTCGTCCTTTGGTTTTTTGAGTTTGGCTTATCTCACTTAGCATGATATTCCATTTCATATCCAGTTTCATCCATTTACCTGTAAATGCCATAATTTTATTATTCTTTATAGCTGAGTAATATTCCATTGTATATATATACCACAGTTTCTTTTTTTTTTATTGTAAACAAATGGGATACATGTTGTTTCTCTGTACATGGAGTCAAGGCATACCATTTGTGTAATCATAAATTTACACAGGGTAATGTTGCTTGATTCATTGTTATTTTTTTCCTTCCCCCCCAACCCCTCCCACTCCTCTTTTCCCTCTATACAGTCCTTCCTTCCTCTATTCTTGCCGCCGTCCTTAACTCTAACCCTAAACCTAACCCTAACCCTAACGCTAACCCCTCCCACCCCCCATTATATGTCCTCATCCGCTTATCAGCGAGATCATTTGTCCTTTGGTTTTTGAGATTGGCTTATCTCACTTAGCATGATATTCTCCAATTTCATCCATTTCCCATAATTTTATCATTCTTTACAGCTGAGTAATATTCCATTGTATATATATACCACAGTTTCTTTATCCATTCATCAATTGAAGGACATCTAGGTTGGTTCCACAGTATGGCTATTGTGAATTGAGCAGCTATGAACATTGATGTGGCTGTATCTCTGTAGTATGCTGATTTTAAGTCCTTTGGGTATAGGCTGAGAAGTGGGAGAGCTGGGTCAAATGGTGGTTCCATTCCAAGTTTTCTAAGGAGTCTCCACACTGCTTTCTAGAGTGGCTGCACTAATTTGCAGCCCCACCAGCAATGTATGAGTGTACCTTTTTCCCCACATCCTCTCCAACACCTATTGTTGCTTGTATTCTTGATAATCGCCATTCTAATTGGGGTGAGATGGAATGTTAGTGTAGCTTTGATTTGCATTTCTCTTATTACTAAAGATGTTGAACATTTTTTCATATGTTTGTTGATTGCTTGTAGATCAATTCTGTGAAGCGTCTGTTCATATCCTTAGCCCATTTGTTGATTGGGTTATTTGCATTCTTGGTGTAGAGTTTTTTGAGTTCTTTATATATTCTGGAAATTAGTGCTCTATCTGAAGTATGAGTGGCAAAGATTTTCTCCCACTCTGTAGGCTCTTTCTTCACATTGCTGGTAGTTTGCTTTGTTGAGAGAAAGCTATTTAGTTTGAATCTGTCCCAGTTGTTGATTCTTGCTTTTATTTCTTGTGCTATTGGAGTCCTGTTAAGGAAGTCTGATCCTAAGCCAACAAGGTGAAGATTTGGACCTACTTTTTTCTTCTGTAAGATGCAGGGTCTCTGGTCTGATTTTGAGGTCCTTGATCC
Organism: Sciurus carolinensis; assembly: GCF_902686445.1. NCBI lineage: Eukaryota > Metazoa > Chordata > Mammalia > Rodentia > Sciuridae > Sciurus > Sciurus carolinensis. The sequence goes on along the minus strand of NC_062223.1, from coordinate 97,051,415 downwards.
ATTGTGAGTTGATTTTTGTGCAGGGTGAGAGATAGGGGTTTATTTTCATTCTGTTGCATATGGATTTCCAGTTTTCCCAGCACCATTTGTTGAAGAGGCTATCTTTTCTCCATTGCATATTTTTGTCTAGTGTGAGAAAATTGTATTTATTTGGGTTTGTGTCCTTGTCCTCTATTCTGTACCATTGATCTACCTGTCTATTTTGGTGCCAATACCATGCCATTTTTGTTACTATTGCTTTGTAGTAGAGTTTGAAGTTCTGGTATTGGGATATGCCCTGCTTCATTCTTCCTGCTAAGGATTGCTTTAGCTATTCTGGGTTTCTTATTCTTCCAGATGAATTTCATGATTGCTGCTCTATTTCTGTAGGGTACATCATTGGGATTTTAATTGGAATTGCATTGAATCTGTATAGCTCTTTTGGTAGTATGGCCATTTTCACAATATTAATTCTGCCTATCGAAGAACATGGGAGATCTTTCCATCTTCTAAGGTCTTCCTCAATTTCTTTCTTCAAAGTTTTGTAGTTTTCATTGTAGAGATCTTTTACCTCTTTGGTTAGATTGATTCCCAAGTTTTTTTTTTTTTTTTTTTTTTTTTTTGAGGCTATTGCAAATGGAGTTGTTTTCCTCATTTCCCTTTCAGCTGTCTCATCGCTTGCGTATAAAAATGCTTTAGATTTATGCGTGTTGATTTTATAGACTGCTATTTTGCTGAATTCATTGATGAGGTCTAGAAGTTTTCTGGAGGAGTTTTTTGGATCCTCTAAATATAGAATCATGTCGTCAGCAAACAGTGACAGCTTAAGTTCCTCTTTTCCTATTTGTATCCCTTTAATTTCTTTAGTCTGCCTAATTGCTCTGTCTAGAGTTTTGAGGACAATTTAAATAGAAGTGGTGAAAAAGGACATCCCTGTCTTGTTCTCGGTTTTAAAGGAAATGGTTTTAGTTTTTCTCCATTAAGAATGATGTTGGCCATGGGCTTAGCATAAATAGCCTTTACAATGTTCAGGTATGTTCCTACTATCCCTATTTTTTCTAGTGTTTTGAGCATGAAGGTGTGTTATATTTTGTCAAATGCTTTTTCTGCATCAGTTGAAATAATCATGATTCTTATCTTTAAGTCTGTTGACATGATGGATTATGTTTATTGATTTATGGGTGTTAAACCATCCTTGCATTCCAGGGATGAACCCCACTTGATCGTGGTGCACGATTTTCTTAATGTGTTTTTGGATATGGATTGCCAATATTTTGTTAAGGATCTTTGCATCTATATTCATCAAGGATATTGGTCTAAAATTTTCTTTCCTTGATGTGTCTTTTCCTGGTCTGAGTATGAGGGTGATATTAGCTTCATAGAATGAGTTTGGTAGGGTACCCTCTTTTTCTATTTCCTGGAATACTTTGAGAAGTATTGGAATGAGTTCTTCTTTGAAGGTCTTGTAGAACTTGGCTGAGAATCTGTTTGGTCCTGGGCTTTTCTTGGATGGTAGGTTTTTAATGGCTTCTTCTATTTCATTGCTTGATATTGATCTGTTTAAATTGTGTATGTCCTCCTGGTTCAGTTTGGGAGGAGCATATGTCTCTAGAAATTTGTCAAAGTCTTCTGTAGTTTCTATTTTGTTGGAATACAGATTTTTGAAGTAGCTTCTCATTATGTTCTGTATCTCAGTGGTGTCTGTCATAATATTTCCTTTTTCATCACGAAATTTAGTAATTTGAATTTTCTCTCTCCTTCTCTTTGTTAGTGTGGTTAAGGGTTTGTCTATTTTGTTTACTTTTTCAAAGAACCAACTTTTTGTTTTGTCAATTTTTTGAATTGTTTCTTTTGTTTCAATTTCATTGACTTCAACTCTGATTTTAATTATTTCCTGTCTTCTACGTCTTTTGCTGTTATTCTGTTCTTCTTTTTCTAGGGCTTTGAGCTGTAATGTTAGGTCATTTAGTTGTTGACTTTTCATTCTTTTCTGGAATGCACTCCATGCAATGAATTTTTCTCTTAGTACCGCTTTCATAGTGTCCCAGAGATTTTGATATGTTGTATCGTCGTTCTCATTGACCTTTAAGAATATTTTTAACTCCTCCCTGATGTTTTCTGTTATCCATGTTTCATTCAATAGCATATTCTTTAGTCTCCAGGTGTTGGAGTAATTTCTGTTTTTATTTTGTCATTGATTTCTATTCTCAGTTCATTATGATCTGAAAGAACACAAGGCAGTATCTCTATTTTTTTGCATTTCCTAAGGGCTGCTTTGTGGCATAACATATGGTCTATTTTCGAGAAGTTTCCATATGCTGCTGAGAAGAAAGTGAATCCGCTCGTTGATGGATGGAATATTCTATATATGTCTATTAAGTCTAGGTTATTGATCGTGTTATTGAGTTCTGTGGTTTCTTTGGTTGGATTTTGTTTGGAAGATCTATCCAGTGGTGAGAGCGGTGCGTTAAAGTCACCCAGAATTATTTTGTTGTGGTCTATGTGATTCTTGAAATTGAGAAGGATTTGTTTGATGTACAGGGATGCACCATTGTTTGGGGCATAAATATTTACTATCATTATGTCTTCCTGATTTATGGTTCCCTTAAGCAGTATAAAATGTCCTTCTTTATCCCTTCTGACTAACTTTGGCTTGAAGTCCACTTTTTCTGATATAAGGATGGAAACCCCCGCTTTTTTACTGAGTCCATGTGCGTGGTAGGTTTTTTTCCCATTCTTTCACCTTTAGTCTGTGGATGTCTTTTTCTATGAGATGAGTCTCTTGCAGGCAGCATATTGTTGGGTCTTCCTTTTTAATCCATTCTGCCAGTCTATGTCTTTTGATTGATCAGTTTAGGCCATTAACGTTCAGGGTTATTATTGAGATATGATTTGCATTCCCAATCATTTGGCTTATTTTTGGTTTTTAAGTTGGCTCGGTTTCTCCTTTGAGTGGTTTTTCTCTAAGGTCATTCCTCCCTTTGCTGACCTCCATTGTTGTTTTTCATTTCCTCCTCATGGAATATTTTGTTGAGAACATTCTGTAGTGCAACCTTTCTATTTGTAAATTCTTTTAACTTTGTTTATCATGGAAGGATTTTATTTCATCTTCAAATCTGAAGGTTAGTTTTGCTGGGTATAGGATTCTTGGTTGGCAACCATGTTCTTTCAGAGCTTGAAATATGTTGGTCCTGGCCCTTCTAGCTTTTAGAGTCTGGATTGAGAAGTTGGCTGCTATCCATATTTATCTCCCCCTATATGTAAATTGATGCTTTTCTCTCACGGCCTTCAAAATACTATATTTATTTTGAATGTTAGGCATTTTCATTATAATGTAGACCTGTTTCATTGGTGTGGACCTGTTGTGATTTTGTGCATTTGGTTCTGAAAGCCTCTTGTATTTGATTTTCCATTTCATTCTTCAGGTTTGGGAAATTTTCTGATATTATTTCATTGAATAGGTTGTTCATTCCTTTGGTTTATATCTCTGTGCCTTCCTCAATCCCAATAATTCTTAAATTTGGTCTTTTCATGATGTCCCATAGTTCTTGGAGATTCTGTTCATGATTTCTTACCATCTTCTCTATTTGGGGAACTTTATTTTCAAGATTAAATATTTTGTCTTCATTGTCTGAGGTTCTGTCTTCCTAGTGGTCTAGCCTTTTGGTGATGCTTTCCATTGAGTTTTTTATTTGGTTTATTGTTCCCCTCATTTCAAGGATTTCCATTTGGTTGTTTTTGAGAATCTCTATCTCATTGTTGAAATGATCTTTTGCTTCCTGCAGTTGCTCTGTCAGCTTATTGGTATTATCATTCATGGCCTGCATTTGCTCTCTTATCTCATCCTTTGCTTCGCGAATCATCTTAATCATGTATAATCTGAAGTCCTTTTCTGATATTTCTTCTAACATACTGTCATTGAATTCTATTAATATAGAATCTAGATTTGTTTGGATCATTTTCTTCCCTTGTTTTTTCATGTTGTTCATGTATCTTCCCCTCTAGCAGTGCAGATCTGGGGTATTGTAGATTTCCCCCTGTAGGCTTATAGTGGCTCTATAGGTTTCCAAAACCCTTTCTTGAAGGGGAGATCAATATTAGCAATGCCCAATTCAGACCCTGTGCAATCCTAGACCACATAACCCTATGAGGACAATAACAAAATTGTCATAATAAACAGAATGAATTCAAATATTATCTTCAGTAAAACAAACAGATTTTCAGTAAGGTCTGCAGTTTCTGATGGAGGACAAAGAGGATGCAGAGGGATGTAGAATGTGGCTGTTAATGGGATAAGAAAAGAATATACAGAAGTTCTAGATAATAGAAAGGATGAGAGTGTAATCAAAAGAAATTGGATGTTAGCATGCAATAAAGGGAGAAAGAGACTCTGAGGGAACAGGTAAACAAAAGGAAAAGAGAGCAAGAAAAGTAAAGAAATAAAAACTTAAAATTTTTCAATAAGGAGAAAAAAGAAAATCTACAGTATAACAGTCATATAGTAATGAAACCTCCCAGCGTTCAGTAGCCTGATGCATGAGAGGTACCTGACAATGAGCTTCAAGCCTCTAGCAGTCATCTCAGGATGGGATTTGCCCCACCTAAAGATCAGAGCTGCCGCTTCCAGGATTATCCAAGATGGCCACTCTGGCTTCTAAATGTGTTGGCAAATGGGGAACTGCAGCTCAGGGTGTGGACGTGCTCAGCTGGAGGTCCTGGATGTGGGGTGTGGTTGGTCAGTCAGGGGTCCTGGAGGTCAGGTGTGTTTGTTGTGGTTGCGGGATCCTGGAGGCCGGGTGCAGTCGGTCTGGGTTCCCAGTGATAGGGCGCAGTCAGTTGGTCGGGGGTCCTGGCGGCAGGGAGCAGTCAGTCGATGTGAGGGTCCCAGAAGTAGGGAGTGATCGGTTGGGCTGAGGGATCCTGGAGACGGTGCTCAGTCAGTCCAGCCAAGGGCCCTACGGGGCCTGGCTGTTGTCTCAAAATGCAAGATAATATTTTTTAAACTTTTTTTTTTGTTGTCGTCACTGGACCTTTATTTTATTTTTATGTAGTATGAGGATTTTTATGTGGTTCATTACTCATATGCTAGGTAAGTGCTCTACCAGTCAGCTACAATCTCAGCCTGAGATTACATTTTTAAGGAAGATGGGTGGAAGGGAATGTGGGAGACAAAAAATAAGGAAATAAGTAAAACAAAAAGAATGTCAGGTGATGACTAGTTCTCTTGGGAAAATTAAGGTAGGGGATAGAAAATGAGTTAGGTGGGTTTGTAGTGGTTTGTCTTCTTAAATAAGATGAGTAGGAAAGTCTCATTAAGAAGGCAGTATGTAAGTAAAAATGCTGAATGAAATGAAGGAAATAAACAGAAACATTTAGAAAAAGAGTTACGAATGAGACAACCAAAGCATTTGGGCATATTAGATGCCTTTGGAAGTATTTAAATAAGTAGGTATTGGAATCTAGAATTCCAGAGGAAAGCCTGAAATTGAGCTATAAGCTATGATATTGAGCTATAAGCTCTGAGTCTAGATGAGATTATTAAGTCGAGGAGAGATATACAGAAGAGTACAGGCTCAAGGACTGAAAGTTCAGGGACACTACAGTGTTTCAAGGTTAAGGAGGTAAGGGAATGGTTAAGGAGATGTGAGAGTAATGACTACTGAGTTAGGAGAAAAGTTGTAAGGGTCTAATGTTCTGGAAGACAAATGGAGGAAAGTATTTCAAGTAGGAAAAACTATGTTAAATGCTCCTTAGTGGGTTTCATAAAGTGGAGGCTATTGATGCCCTCAACAAGGGCATTTTTGTTGGTGTGATGGAGGCAAAGGCCTGACTGAAGTGGGTTTAAGAGAGAATGAAATGTGAGAAATTGTAAGTGGTGAGTATAGACATCTCTTTTAACAAGTTTTGTTCTAAAAAAGCCCAGGAAAATCAAATATCTGAAGGGGTTGAGGGAAATAGTAGCATGTTTCAATATTGGTTGGAGTGATTGAGTGGCAAGGGAGTATTCTATGATGCAGGAATCAGAGAGGAGAATTGCTGGACAGATTTTTCTTGTGCAGACAAGAGAAAATAGTTTAGGAGGGGTTTGAATGGGCCTTGTTGAGGTAAGTGGTCTGAATTTAAAGTGAGGCTGGGTCATATGGTTGGTAACTTTTCTCTAGACTCATTTAGTTGTCTGAGTACTACCAGTCTGGAGTAATAGAGAGTCAGCTTTTAAAAATTATGGAAATTTGTAGCATTGGAAAGAATTGTGGTGATTCTGAAGCTAAATCTTCAAGGAATGAAGAACAGTGACTTAGAGGTTGGTAGATGACTTGAACAAGGAGAGGTAGTAAGTACATAGTACAATCTGATGACATGAATTGATGACATGAAATTGAAAATTTGGGATTTTTAGAGTTGGAGAGGAATAATCTGAAAGGGGCAATGAGGAATAAAGTCCAGTTTCCAGGTCCAGACAGAGGAGAGAGGTATAGGAGAGAAAATAAAGGGATTGATTCTCTATTTGAGAAGGTTGTTGGGAAACTGTGTCCATAGGCAGGGAAAAAGAATTTAATAGGCATAAAAGATGAAGAGATCAATTAGCAAGACAGTAAATATATTTGTGACAGAAATATAGAGTTTGTTTTTTTTTTTTTTTGGCAGGGGTGAGGGGTACATGCTATATCTCCCAAGTGAAAGAAAAAACATCCTAAGGATATTCCTCCTTTTAGTTCTGTACTCTGTGTCAGAAGCAATGTGAGTTGATCAAAGGAGACCTGATTTCTATGTCAGATTTTATATACATTAGCTCTGTCTATCCATCTATGTGTATATGTGTTTACATACATATATCTCTGTCTTCTCTGCCACTAATTTGTTATCATATTCTAAACCCTGCATTTCACTTCTCTGAGCTGCACTTTATCTATAAATGAAGGGGATTTCACTAGAATGATCTCAGAGGTCCTTTACATTTCTATTAATTCACTGATTATCAGAATAGTTGGCTAACTAATATCTGTACTTGCATTTAAATGGAACAATTTTTAAAAGTATTATTCGATATACTTCTGGCTACTCTGTGGCTTAGTGTTATAAGGTATAGGCAATAGCCCAGCAGGATCAGAGTGAGAAATAAAACTGAAGAGAAGGGGTGAAACTGACAGTAGAATGATCAGACTAACAGAGGATATATGTAAATTAATGTGGGACTGAGAAATACATTTGATAATCATTTGTGCAGACATAATAAATGAAATTATGAGAATATGATATTGCAGAGAAAGATTGAATATAGAGATCAAAGGCAAGATCTGAGCTTTCAAGAGAATCTATATTTAGGGAACGACTGGAAGAAAAAGCCTAGGGAGTGAGAGGGTAAAAAGAAAGTACATGAAAACAGAAACCTAGAGAGAAAACATTTCCAAAGGCAGTGAAAGTAATATCAAATATTGCCAGGAGGTCAAAAGAAGGTGAGAAATGAGGAGACACAGGCTCCTTTGTTCCTGAGGTCATTAATGACATTTAGAAAGCATTATCAGTAACTAGTTGAGTCTTGAGTTCAATTTGAGTGTGATTATTAATGAGTTTCACATAGGTTCTGGTAATCACTATTGAGTTCTTATTAAATGTCCAGCGTTGTTTAAATCATACATCCCCACCTTCCACCCAAAAAAAGAAGAAACTGGATGGGCCAGAATTAGGAGCATAGGATGAAGGACTGGCCTTGACTCTGGGAAAGTACATGTGACTGTCTTAAGATTCCTGAGAAGGAAGAATGGATTTGAATATAGGCTAGTTTACTGAAGGAGAGGCGAGAAGTTGAGGAGTCCATACTTTAGTACCTCTGTTTTTTTTTTCGTTCATATCAAGTTAATGTTTCTAAAATATATTGGAGGCCATCTTGACTTAGTCATTGGTTTAACTTTTTTAAATTAATAAATTCAGTGGTTTTTTTCCTCCTGTTTTTCTTGACTATTTTGTCATATTAGATACTATGAAGTACTTATTTTGAAACACTTTTTGGCTTTCATAAATTTTTCTGATTCTGCAATCTCTGATTATTTTTTTTTTTGGTCCACCATTTCTACCTCCAGTCTCAAATCTCTGATCCTTGGGCTATATAATCCAATTTTATGGATTTGATTTAGCTATCACCTCCCTGTAACTATGCCAGGGGTCAAAAACTGTTTTTCTACTTATATAATGAATATTTTAACTGGGATATTTTACATGAATCTCAAATTCAGTGACAGGTTTTTTTTGCATTATTTTCATATACCACGTATCATTGAAACCTGATTTTTCTTCTGTGATTCTCAACTTTGTCATAGTGTGTCCTATTCTACTTGTCTATTAAGTGATCTAGCTGCCCAATATAACCTGTTAAATAATCTAACTTCCTGTAGAATATTTTCTATAGTTGATGCTTCATAAACTGAGTAGAATATCACTCAGTATATAGAACTAATTATTTGAACTTAGACCCAAAAGTGTTTGATGGTTTCCTTTCATCTACAGATTATAATCTATCTGAACTCTTTTGTATCTATTTTTTTTTTTCATAGAACATAGCCCCAATCTCTCTTGCTTTCTTCCCATTGAGATCTGCAGAGTTCAGTCATGTAGGTTTCTGTATTAGTCAGGGTTCTCTAGAGGAACAGAACCAACAGGAGTTATGATTATCAAAAGGGGATTTATTAGATTGGCTTACACAGGCAGAAACTGGATAGTCCACAATGGTCTTCCACAGGCTGGAGAGCTGTAGGAAGCAGAAACTGCACAGTACAAGATGCTGAAGCCTCAAAACAAGAGGGATCAACCATGCTACCCCACTTTGACACCAAAGGCTTCTGGAAATTCCCTGGAGAATTATTGGCAGAGTTTGCTTTGGAAGAGTGAAGGAGCAAGAGTCTGATGTCCTAAGGTAATCACAGCAGCAATCAAGAACCCATTCAAAGCCCTGCATTGTGGCCTATAATTCCACCAGCTCTGGAGGCTGAGGCAGGAGGATCACGAATTCAAAGCCAGCCTCAGCAAAACCAAGGCACTGAGTAACTCACTGAGACCCTGTCTCTAAATAAATACAAAATAGGGCTGGGGTTGTGGCTTAGTGGTTGACTGCCCTTAAGTTCAGTCCCTGGTACCAAAAAAAAAAAAAAAAAAAGAACCCGTTTAAGAAGAAGAATCATGCTTGCATCTGCTGCTGCTTCCTTGTTCTTCCAATATTTATTCCATCCAAGCCTCCAACCTATTGGATGGTGCTACCCACTGTTAGGGAGGTTCTCCACTTTAGTTCACCATCCAACATGCCAGTCATTCCTCATTGACATACCCAGAAACCTCTTAATCGTGGACATCTCTTAATCCAATCAAGCTGACAATTCAAATTAACCATTACAGATATATTTACTTAGACTGTTCTGTTTTGTATGTTTTTTATTCTAATGTTTCACCATCAAATCCTACTAACAGGATAGTGATGCCTGAATTATTTTCAGTTACATTTAATCTTTTCCTTCTCTGTGCTCTTTTAGCATTTCTTTCTTTCCTTTTGTTTTTTTTTAACCATGAATAGTATTCTTTGCAACCAGATTCATAGTTAAATAGGATAACTATTATTTAGAAGCACATCTAATATTGTCGTGTTGCATATCTTCACAGTACACTTGTCCAACACAGAGTAAACAGTAAATGAATATTGCCTGAATGAATGAATAAATAATTGCATGATCAGGTAAAATCTAAAATCTGAAATCCCTTGGCTTACTAGTATACATGTTGCTATGGATTTCCCTATGGATGCTTTGCTTCTACCTCCATCTGAAAAATTTGAAGACGGAATTCATCAGTTCCTCAGATGATTCATTTGTCTTCTTTACTCTCTAATTAGTCACCGGACCTAGGATTAAATTTTGACTCTTCTCTCTGATTGTCACGCCAAATCATTTTCTAAGTTCTGTTGATTTAATTCTAATGTCCCTTCCATCCACTCCTATTTCATTTTAATTGCTAGTTTAGGGTTTCATACCTCAGAGTTAAGGTTTCCTACTAGTCTCCTAATAGATCTTTCCTCTCTTAAAATTCATTCTTTGACCTGTTGCTCAGTCTTCCTAAAGTGCAAAAATTTTAGTGGTTTCTCATTGCTAAATGTCAACTTGTTTTTCAGTACCTTCTATAGTCTAATCCAAACCTATCTTTTCATGCTTATCTTTGTGCTGTTAGGTTCTTAAACTCCAACCAAAATGGTTTATCTGTTAGAATTGCTTTACCCACTTCTTTTTTTAAACAAAATTGTCAAGGCTTTGAACCTCTAACTAACTCCAAGTGCTAACTTCAAGTGCTACTTTTTTCTTAAAGCCTTTCTTGAATCTCTAAATCTAATCTGTATGTGAATTTGTCAATCCCCAAATCCCCAAGTTCTTAATTTGTCTCTCCCACTCATTTCTCATACTATATTTTGTAAGTATTTCTGTTAAGTTTACTGGAATGAAAGCTCACTAAAGGCAGCAAGCTTGTCTCTGAATCTCTAGGAGTTTCTAGAAGAGTAGTATTTTGCATGTAGTAGGGGTACAATAGCATTGATTAAATTAAACTGAGATAGTGTGATAGTGAAGGGAGATGAGATTTATAGATTGAGAACTGAGGAAAGAACAATATTTTTTTGTAATTGGATCATTAGTGATTATAGAAAGATGTTTTAGGGCATTGTTTAATAAAGGCAGAACCTAGATTGCAAAAAATTAAGGAGTGAGTGTGTACTGAGAAAATGGAGACAATGAGGATTAACAGTTTTCTCAAATGTGGAAAGTGGCTGAACTCTAAGAAATGAATATGGTTTGCAGAGTTTGGAAAAGACTTGTAAAGGAAAATCACATGTGGTGTATGAAAGGAAAATGAATGTGCTGTCAGAAATTCAAGTACCATGATTACTTCAAGTCATGCATTTCCATTTTTCACCCTGGCAGAAAAGTACTCCAAATGAGTCAGGCCACTGAAGCTAATAAGCAGCTCCAAAGTACTGAGGTTACAAGGGCAAAGTAAATGTGTGAATCACAGAATAAGAAGCCTTGTAAATACAACACTGCTGGGCACCGGTAAAATTGATGTCTTGGAGTCAATTAAATTTATAGTCCTCTATTCTAGGTCTTTGTGATTAAATTATTAATTTATAGTTACTGAGCTAACCATGTATGTATGTATTTTACTGAGCTAAACATGTGTGTATGTATTTCACTCTCCTTTGAATTGTTACAGATACAATTTGAAATGAGGTATATTTTGAAATTGCATATACATTTGAAATGGAATCATTGCTTAGCTAAATTAGAATGTTTGCAAATATATTTTAAAAGGTAGAGTTTCTTTTAAACTCACTTACTGTAAAGAATAAAAATATTTAAAGAAATTGTGACTTATGTTTCTTAACATGTCATTTCTAAATATAGATAAGCAAAAGTACTGAATTTACATGGTGATAGCACAGAACTGAATAAGTGTAGCAATTTGATTTAGTTTCATGCTATTATATGTAAATGTTTCTTAAAGTTTTTATGGTAAAAACACAATATTGGAATAATTCTGTTAAGTTTTCTTAACTTCATATTCAATATTAAGGCTGTGATTTCATAATATAACATTTAAAATATTAAAAATTTTAAAAATATTTAAAAGGAAACTTTCAAATATGAAGCTATTTTAGTGTATGCATGCATATGTATATAAACCTTTTAGTCAGTCTTTCAATATTCATCCCGATAGTGTGGAGATGTTAGAAAAAGTGGACTACTCATTTCAGAAACCCTAGACTACATTAGAAGCAGCAGTGATCATCTTGGCCAAGATTCTTAAAAGTCCCTGATATTGTAAGGCTAACATTGTAAGCTTAGTATCTTTATTTTTAAGGATTTTTTAGTTGTAGATGGACACAATACTTTTATTTTTACGTGATGCTGAGGGTAGAACCCATTGCTTCACTTATCAGGTGCTTTACCCCTGAGCCCAGCTTCAGTTCAAGCTTGTTATCTTAACCGTAGATGTTGCAAAGTCCCTGACATTGTAAGCAATTCAGGGAATAGCTTTCATGAGATTCTCAAAAGAGATATGTGGCCATCAGAAAGTTAAGAACTATTAACACAGTCTAATCTGTATGTTTCACAGAACGTTAAACTGTTCTAAGGAGTGGGGATTAAGTGAGTTAACCAAGAGTGTTGCTGTTAGCTTGATAAGACTAAGATCCTGATTTCTGCATTCCCAACTACTTTCCCTTTACCACCCCAGTGGAAATAACAATACTCAATAATCAGGTCACATTGATTGTTTAAGAATTATTTGTCATTCTCTTAAGACATAGCATCTTTAGGGAAATGTTTGCCTTAGTCTTCTTGAGGAACCTTTTGACAAGTATGGGACACTATTTGGGTATGTAAACTAATATAAACAAAAGGACTTCAGAAGGCAGAAAACTTTATCTTCCCCTACTCTTGTTTCACTTCTCCTTCTACACCTTTACCACTTCTTTTTCATTTTATCTTGTATGTTCTAGTCATGGCGTTTGATGAGTTTGATTAGAATACTTCAGTCTTTTGACCATTCTTATCCTTTCATTCATTAATTAATTCAAGTATTTCCTGAGTGATCTATGCCGTGTCATACTAGGTTCTAGGAATGGAATGGTGAACAGATCCAACATTATTCTTTTTTCTTTACATTCCCCCTCCTTCTTGAAGTTTCATGTCTTAGGGAGCATAGGCATCCCAGAAAATTTCAAAACATGTAAGAACAGATTGTGGAAGTGGAAAGAAATAAAACACAAAGTACTGTGAGAAAGATTACTGGGGTCACTACATCCAGCTGGGGTTTCCCTGAGGAGATGATGTTTCAGTTTAGAACTAAAGTTTAAACGGTGTTCGGCAGAACCACACTCCCTACAGAAAGCCAAGAATCTCAAAGAAGTCACATGTAGTTGAACTGGGGAGAACAAGGGGGAGAGATGCACAAGAGGGAATTTGGAAAAGGAGTCAGGGATCAGTTTGATCATATATTGACTTGAGGCTGTGAAGTATTGATCTTTATCCTGAGAACAATGGGGAGCCATTGAAAGATTTTAAACTGGAGAATACATGGTTATTTCTACTTTTTCACTATTATGAATAATTGTGCTGTGAATGTAGTTCAAACAAACTACTTACTTCTACCAAATATGCTCGGTACTTTCTCAACTATTTTATTATTTATTTATTTTTGTATATTCATTTGTGATTTGCAAAACCTCAGTCTGACCCTTGGATTCTTTAAATGCACTAGCTTAATTTCTTTCCTTCATTTTATCTTGAGTTGAAATTTGATTATTTGACTGATAATAGTAGCAGTTTCAAATGGTTCAACTTAATATATTTCTTGGTTTCCTCTAGTCATTGTTACTATTACTTCTTTAAAGTTTTTTTTTTCTTCTATCTTATATGTGTCATTGGTGAGCTTATGTGGTAAAGATCTCTTCTTGGGAAGAAATGTCAAGGACAAAGGCTATTCCTTATTATTATTGTAACTATTATTATTATTTTAATGTTGGGGAGATTTAATTGTTTTTAAAAAATATTTTCCTGGCTCAATTATGTTAGGTTATATGTATCCAGGAATTTATCATTTTCTTCTAGAGTTTTCGACTTATTGGTCAAAAATATTCCCTAATGGGCATATGGATTTTAGTGATATCTGTTGTAATATCACCTTTTCTCATCTATAATTTTATTTTCATCTTTTCTCTCTCCCTCTCTCTCTCTCTCTCTCTCTCTCTCTCTCTCTCTCTCTCTCTCTCTCTCTGTGTTAGTTTATCTTAGGGTCTGTCAATTTTGTTTATCTTACCAAAGAACCAATTTCTTGTTTCATTGAGCTTTTTTTTTTTTTAGTCTCATTTTACTTACTTCTACTCTGATCTTTATTATTTTTTTCCCTTCTTTTCCCTTCTACTGATCTTCAGTTTAGTTTTTTTTTTTTTTTAACCCCTCCTAAGACCTTGAGATGCATCATTTGGTTATTTGAGATCAATTCTGTTTTTTAAATATCGGCACTCAGGGCCATAGAAGTCCTTTTTAGTACTGTTTTCACTCTACCTTACTGGTTTTGGTATGTTGCGTTTCCATTTTCATTGGAAACGCAACATACCAAATTAAAAATTTAATAAAATTTAATAAAATTCTAGAAATTTATTAATTTTCTCTTTGATTTCTTCAGTGACCCACTGTTCATTCAAAAGTGTACAGTTCAATCCCCATGTATTTATATAATTTCTCTAGTAACTCTTGCAGTGAATTTCTAGTTTCATTTCATTATGATCTGATAATATGCCATAATTATTTCAGTTTTGTGGAATCTGTCAATACTTACTCTGTGGCTTAATATATTGTTTGAAAAAAGTTCCATATGCTGAGGAGAAGAATGTGTATTCTGCAGTTCTTAGATGGAATATTCAGCAGAAGTCTCTTGTATTCATTTGATCTGTAGTATAATTCTGTGATATTTCTTTGTTGATTTTTAAAAAATTTTGGTCTAGATGATCTCTTAGAATGGAGTACTAATATTGCCTACTCTTTTTGTATTAGTTCTATCTCTCCCTTAATGTCCAATAGTGGTTGTTTTATAGAATTGGGTATATATTATTTATAGTCATTTCCTTGATGCAGTGTTCCTTTTCAAAATATAATGACCTTCTTTGTTTTGATTGTGACTTAAAGTCTGTGTTGTTGTGACTTAACGTCTGTTTTGTCAGATTTGAGTGCTTACTTTTGAATTGTTTGCTTGTAATATCATTTTTCATTCTTTCAGTTTCAGTCTGTATATGTCTTTACCAGTGAGGTGAACTTGTTACAGGCAGCATATAGTTGGGTCTTGCTTTTTAATCTACTTAGTCTGCATCTTTTAATTGAAGAATTAGACCATTTACATCCAGGGTTCTTACTGAAAGTTTGTACTTGTTCAGATCATTTTGTTGTTTTGAGTTTTCTGTTCATTTCTTCCTCCTTATTTGTTTTAGAGGTTTGATGATTTACTGTATGAACGTTTGATTCTTTTCTAATTCTTGTTTGCTTATCTAATTCTAATGAGATTCTTTCCCATATTATCGTGGTTGTTTATCTTTCTTACTCTTCTGGGTGTAGGGTTTCTTTGAGTATCTACTACTGTGCTGATTTAGTGGTCATGAATTCCCTTAGTTTATATGTTTATCTTGGAAGGTCTTTATTTCTGCTTTGATTCTGAAGGATAATCTTACTGGGTATAGTAATCTGTTAGCAGTTATTTTCTTTCAGTCTTGAAGTACAACATTTATAATTTTAACTCTAATATGTTGTGGAGAGGTTCTTTTTTTGGTCATGTCTGTTTGGGGCTTGAAATGCATTCTATACCTGGATGTCCATGTCTTTCTCAAAATTTGAGAAATTTCCTGCTTTTATTTTTCCAGAGCAAATTTGCTCTTTGGATTCCAGCTAGGCCTCTTGTCTGTTCAGATGACATTTCTGCATGGTGCTGAATCTTGTGCTAGTGGTACTCACTTGGATCATGCCTTTTTCATGTCTACCCCTGCCCTCTGCTGTGCTGCCAGATGGTCGATTTTGGTGTCTGTTCCATTTCCAAAGTATCTGGGTTTCTCCAAGTCTGCCTGTCCACTTTCACACTTCAGCATTCTCCCTCAGTCACCCACCTTGATAAATAGCTGCTCTCCACTTGTTTTGATTCTGTCTTGTGGTGAACAGGTAAGTGCTGGGTGCCTCTACTCCACCATATTGGATCTCCTCCTTATAGAGATTCTTAAAATGACTAAATTCAATGTGAGAAACCAATCACTTAGGACTGGTTTCTTGTGGGAATATGAACTTTCAAGAAAGGGTTTACATAGCAAAACCTTTAGTTGTTCATGGGGAAGAACATTTGGAGACTAAAAAAATATTCAGAGTAGAAAATAAAAGGAGCCTGATCCTCAGGACCAGTGGTAAGGAAAATGTTTGTCTAAATGGAGTGAATTGAAAGCTTGAGCTAGAATTAGGTGTGTTGGCTCATTAGTAGATATCCTTCATCCTCTGCAGGCTAGAATTATGAGATATAATTTGATTCAGAGGCAGTTGGTTGCTGGTGTAAGCATCTTCATTCTAATGAATATAGGTGCCTATGAACCACTGAAGTGATGCTGGGAAAAAGTTATCCTTGAAGATTTGAATATATTAGAAGGAACTGAGTCTGATAGCTGTTAGGTTTGGGGTAAAGATGGTCATGGTTTAAAAAATAACTTGGGACGTGAGAGTATCATGGAGCACTATCTTAGGTCTAGCTCATGTTTCTAATCATGAATGTTATGTGGTCCCGTTTTGAAGATTTCCTTCACTTTAGTATGTGAGAAGGTAAATGTTTATATTGGTTCAAATTTAGGGACTAGCAGGGCCCATGGATAAGAAGGACACTGAAGGTTTGCCAAGAGTATAAAATCTTAACACTCTACATTCCAGGTTGAATAGGAAGGAAAGTGAAATGGGTAAGGGCGAGCTATGAATCACAGAGGACAATGAAGATGGAGGGGTTGAGGGACTGGTTGTCTCTACTAGCTTGAAGATAAGGTGAAGGGAAGGTTAAGAAAGTGAGATTCGAAAAGGATAAATGTCTGTGGTCTGATTAAAATTATGTACCTCCATTTTAAAATTATAGAGGCATAGTAGTTCCCAGAAATGATAAGGTCCAGGGTGTGACTATACAGATGCGTAGTAGTGGGAAATGAGGAAGAAGACTATAGGACTTGAGGAATTTTGAACCGACTTGTTAATAATTTATCCTTATGGACAGTAAAATTCCTATAATTATGGCAGCTTTGGAGTAGAATGAAGTATTGGAGAAAGTGAAAAATGAAAAATCCTGAATGAATAAGGAGGCGTGATTGAAAGTGGGTGGATAGTAGTAACAAGGAGATTGTATGTTGAAAAGCTGTGATCCTCAGAGAAAGAAGTCTTTTATATAAGGAGATGGAAAAATAACAGTACTATTGAAGCATGTGAATTGAGCTGGGTGTCTGCTGGTTTCATTTAGGCTTCATTAGATATGGGAAAAGAAAAGTGTCCTCTGTTGAAGACTGCGGGGATATGGTTTCCTGGATGATGTTAGTTGAAGCAGAGAGAGGATAGAATTCTATTAAAGATGTGAGGGGATTTTACTATAAAAGTTAGGAAGATGGTGTAGTTAAGGAAGATTTGGACTGAGAAAGTGAGTGGATGAAACACAGTAATGTGTTGAATGTATGTGATAGTGAATTGACCAGAAGGTCTGGCATGTTGAAAAGAAGCTCATAATGACAAGGATAAATAGGAATGTTTGGGTTGATTGTAATGAAGTTTGGGGGCCTAGGCAGTCTGAGCAAGTGGTTTTTATACACAGAATCTATGGAACTATAAAAGATTGGGAATTTATTCCAGCTGTAAGACCTTGAAGGAGACTTCACGGAAAAGTTAGATTTTTTAACTGAGTCATAAAGGGTAGGTAGTGTGTTAATAAATAAACTGGGGTAAAGGAGCCTTCTGTTTTGAAATGCGTGAGGAATGATGTGAATTTTTGGAAATACAGAACTGGTTTGTAGAACAGTTCATAAAAGGTAAACAGAATTTGACATCAAGATGATGAATAAGGGAAAATGGGGAAAAGCTATGGAAATAGAATGTTAATACCAGCAGTTTGATTATCAGCCATTATGACAAAAGAAAAAAAACCAACTACTTAAGATCGAACTCTGCATTCTAATGTGCTTGTGGCCACCTTCAGTTGGAGTAGCACTGAAGGAAATACTTCATGTTTATACCAGGAGAACTTTCAGTAGGTGTGCTGGTACGTGAGCGTGTGTTTCTGCCATAACCACAAGGATTGTACTCTGATATATTATCATCCTCAGTTTCCTCCAGCTCCTCATTGTTTGCCTGGAGTTTAAAACCTTTTGTAGAATGGTTATATTGAATGTTACATTAGTGCTTATTCAAATGTAACATTATAGATTATATCTACCCTTGTTTATGCATGTCTGAAAAGATAAGTTAACAATTAAAGGCTATTTATCACACTTTTGCTGAAAGACTGATTCTTTGAGATTGTGTAGTGTTAGTACATGGTTTTGTTATTTTATTTCTTTTAGATTTGTTTACTTTGTACTTTGACTCTAAAAAAAGTCATTTGTTTTCTTGGTGCTACATGCTGCAGTATTCTGTCAGTATTATTTTTCTCGATAGTACACTACCTATAATTTAAATTGTTTAAATTGTTTTTATTGTCCTTTACATTTTTTTCCTGTTCTCTGGGAAGATCTTGTTCGTATGAAGTAGTAATATACTTTTGAACTTTCCCAAAATGGACATTATGAGGTGATGATTACTTTATTAGTTAGAATTGTGTTTGTGTAGAATAGAAAACTCTATTATAGTGATTTAAAAAATTGAATTTCATTTGTTTTATATAACAAAAATTCCCATAGCAGAGAGTTGTTGGTATGGATGCAGCTGCTCAATGACGATGTAAGCACCTACGCTCATCCTGTTGTCCAGCTCTCTGTCCTTAGCCTGCCAGCATGTTGCTCATGTTTACATGGTAGTTAGTGTATTGCCAAGTTTTACATTATTTCATGCTAGAGAAAGTGATAAAAGGTAAGGGCTATCTTGCCATTTCTGTTCTCCTTTATTAAGAAAATAAAAGGTTTCCTTAACCTACTAAATATCATTGACCAAAATTGTGTCTCTTGGCTTTCCTAATCACAAGGAAGCCAAATCAAGCCTGTTATGTGGAGCTGTGCACAAGATTAGGGAGGAAAAAGGGAACTGTGTGGAGTAGGAAGCTAACAGCATCTGTCAAATTATGGTGCCTTAGGTTTGATTATTTCATCTGTTATATTAATGCAGATAACATTTAATTAAAAATTAGCTATAAAAACAAAAAGATATGATTCTCAGTCTATCAGTTTTTCTTTCCTACATTTTATATTTTAAACTAGATAATACAATTTCTTAGGACTCATAATATTTAAGGTTCTTAAGCTTATCAATATATACTTGGAAATGGTAAATAAAAGGATTTTTACATTTGAAAAAGTTCAGTGTTCCAACTGAAATGCCATTTTCATCCATTTAAATGAAGTGACAGTTTTCTTTTGGGAAAGGTGATTTCATATTGTATAAAAATTTAGTTATTTTTATTGTTATAGACAGTTTATGATGGACAAGTTTATTTTAAAACTAAAGCATGGTTTAAGAACACAACCTCAAGGTAGGAAACAGTTTTTAAAAATCTGTAATGAAAAAATTTTGATTTTTTTTTAAGGGAAGACTTCTAATATTTTGGGAATGAAACTTTTTAACAAATATTTTAAAATGTGAACTTTAATCCTTAATTCAGAATGTCTGAGGTTTTTCCCATCATTGATTTTTCTTACATGAAATAATATTCACTCTCCCTTGCTGAGGAAAAAATAATAGTAATCATTCAGTTTTTGGCATATTGTCATTATGTTTTTTTTAAAATTTACCATACATAATAAATGTTACCAGTATACACAGGTACTAAAAGAGATTTTGTGGAAAATAAAAATGAAGAAAGGTATAACAGTTGCCTTTAGCGCACTTAAAATTTAGTTGGTGAGGAAAAAATGTCTATACTTGGAATCAATAAATAATAGAAGGTTGTATGTGATCAAGTATCAAAAGTTCTATAAGAATTTAAGAAAATAAAACACCATGGAATGTGATTACTTAGAATAATGGAAAAAGTAGATATGTAAGGCAGGCTTATATAGGGTATGATGTGATGGGACAGTATGAGATAACAGAGGCTCATCTTTCTGTCCTCATCTGCTTTCTTGCACATCCAGCCGTTTTTGAACTATTTATTGTGTCTCAAATATTCTGTGCCCTTTGATACTTCCATACCTTTGCAGTACTTTTTTTTTGTGGAATTCTCTTACTTGTTTTCAGCCTGACAATTTCCAGTCTTTTAAAGACTGTTTACATATCCTCTCCTCTTCAAAGTCTTCCCTAAATTTTCTGGCCAGAGTTAGGGCTGTTCTTGTTTGTCTGATATCCATATATGGGGTGTGATTGTGTGTATGTTTAGAGCTGTTATCACATTTCATCATTTATTTACTTGTTTGTGCTACATACTCATAAGCTTTGGGAACATGAGGTCTATGCCATATTTATCTCTGGATCACTGTGCCTGCTACAGTGATTTTGTATATGGGAGCACTTTTATTCATGTTTGCATGAATAAAAGGGAGCGATGGATAAAAGGAAAGATTTAGCCCTGAATATGTTCATGAGTACTGGAAGAGTCTGCCCAGAGGGAAGGTGGGTGATAAGAATAATTAACCCTTTGGGAATAGAGTTTATAATTTATCTGCATTTGGATATAAATATGAAGAAGGGAAGTAGAATTTGTTGGAATTGAAATAATGCAGTTGTAAAAAAAAATGTATAAAATTGGTCTTTTAAAGCTCCCCTGTTTTCAAACATATTGTGCTTTTTTTACTTTTAGTGCCTCCACTTCTCATTCAGAGAATTCAGTGCATACAAAGTCAGCTTCAGTTGTATCATCAGATTCCATTTCAACTTCTGCAGAGAACTTTTCTCCTGATTTGAGGGTATGTATGCTATTTTAAAGTTCTGATGAAGGATTTGCTGTTAGTTGCTTGTTGCCAACAGTATCATAAACTTAATTAAACAGGAACAACTAGTGGAGTGTTCTAAGAGACCTCGATCTTTATAAACTATCCTAAACCTGCTCGGCATATTATTTATAAAAGAAAAAATGTG
Source organism: Sciurus carolinensis (assembly GCF_902686445.1). NCBI lineage: Eukaryota > Metazoa > Chordata > Mammalia > Rodentia > Sciuridae > Sciurus > Sciurus carolinensis. The sequence goes on along the minus strand of NC_062223.1, from coordinate 97,030,635 downwards.
TAATTTATTCCTAAGGCTAATACTTTTAAGTTCTTTGACAAAAGATAACTGATAGATTTCTTTGTGGTATAAAAGATTTTCATGATTACTTTTATACTTATGGCCAATAATAACTAACATTTATTGAGTACTTACTGTGTGCCAAGCAAGTGCTATAAATGAATTATCTCTTGTAACCCCTACTAATTTTGTTATATTCTACATGTAATAATTCATAGATTAAGTAATGTGTCCAAGGTCTCCTACCTAATAAATTCTTTGGCCAGTGTTCCAGCCCATGCAGTCTAATTCTGGAGCTAAGTCACTTAAATACTATGTGATAGTTCCTACACATTTCATTATAGTGTGTAAGTATTGTTACTTCTTAAAAGGTCTTATTTATGTGAAATTAACTACATCACCAATATACTCTAGCACTTTGTTCATTTATGGATTTCATCTATTTTTCTACAACTACTTGCTTATGAATGATGCAGAAAATGAATTTCATGTGTGGTGTTAACCTCTGACCCTTACTTCAGAATCTTTAAAAATTTTAAACAATAAATATTTATTTTTATGGTTCTGGAAGTTGGGATGTTCAAGATTAAGTATTGGCAGATCAAGTGTATGGTGAGGTTATGCTTCCTGGTTTATCTTCTCTTTTTATCCTCACATGGTAGAGAGCACCTTTTATTCCAATCAAATGACTTCTTGCTTAGTGGTTGTACTATACTATTTTAACTAAAATATTGATTGTTTTCATTATTGAAATCATTTACTATTGAGCATATATTGAGAATATATTTTTTCATTTTCGAAACAAATATAAGAAGACAGGTTAGAAACATGTTAAGACTTCTGCATATTTGTTATTTCCTTTTGTGAATTTCATAAAAGATTAGGTATAGCATGATTTTAAACACTACTAAAATTATAAGGTATTTTTTATTCATAATCTGAATATATGTTCTGTTAATTATGATGGTTTCATTATATCATTAGCTATTATCTTGAAGTATGACTTGTAGTTAGGGAAGGGTTCATTCTTAATAGTGAATATAAATCCATTATTGCCTCTCCTTAACTTGATACTGCTTAAAAATATATTTTTTATTCCCTCTAATTTCTGCTCATTTGTGATATTAACAAAAGTCCTGCAGAGGTTTCTTGATAATTTTGAAAAATTTTGGTCTACTTCTGGTCAGATCTTTTTAGCAAAATGATTGTTTCTAACTTCATATTGTGACTAATAAAGGACTTACACTACAAATGAAGAAATGTTACTTATACCACTTTTTTAGCTTGCATTCTTTTTTGCTAATTTAAAAAAAAATTTTTACAGACTGCATTTTGATTCATTGTACACAAATGGGGTACAACTTTTCATTTCTGTGGTTATATATGATGTAGATTACATCATTTGTGAAATCATACATGAACATAGGGTAATAGTGTCTGTCTCAGTCCATGTCTTTTTTCCCCCTAACTCCTCTGACCCTAATTCCCTCTACACAATCAAAAGTGCCTCCATTATTCTTTTACTTGACCACCCCCAACCCTTACTTATGTATCATTATCCACTTTCCAGAGAAAATACTTGGCTTTTGGTTTTTTTGGCTTATTTCACTTAGCATGATATTCTCCATCTCCATCCATTTACCAGCAAATGCCATAATTTTATTCTTCTTTATGGCTGAGTAATATTCCATTGTATATATATACCACAGTTTCTTTATCCATTCATCAATTGAAGGGCAAGTAGGTTGGTTCCACAATCTAGCTATTGTGAATTGAGCTGCTATGAACATTGATGTGACTGCTTTACTGTAGTATGCTGATTTTAAGCCCTCTGGGTATAAAACAAGGAGTGGAAAAGCTGGGTCAAATGGTGGGTCCATTCTAAGTTTTCTGAGGAATCTCCATACTGCTTTCCAGAGTGGCTGAACCAATTTGTAACTCCACCAGCAATGCATGAGTGTGCCTTTTTCCCCACATCCACGCCAACACTTATTATTGCTTGTATTCTTGAGAATAACCATTCTAATTGGAGTTAGATGAAATCTTAGGTTGGTTATAATTCGCATTTCTCTAACTACTAGGGATGATGAGCATGTTTCCATATATTTGTTGATCACCTGTATATCTTCTGTGAAGTGTCTGCCCAGTTTCAATAAATGAGCATTTATTGATTGGGTTCTTTGTATTTTGTTGTAAAGTTTAAGTTCTTTCTCAATTTTGGAGATTAGTGCTCTATCTGTAGTGCATGTGGAAAAGATTTTCTCCCACTCTGTAGGCTCTCTTTTTGCATTATCAATTATTTGCTTTGCTGAGAAAAACCTTTTTGGTTTGAATCCATCACATTTTTTTTTTAATTGTAAACAAATGGGATACATGTTGTTTCTCTGTTTGTACATGGAGCCAAGGCATACCATTTGTGTAATCACAAATTTACATAGGGTAATGTTGTTTGATTCATTGTTATTTTTTTTTTCCTTCCCCCCCACCACTTCCACCCCTATTTTCCTTCTATATAGTCCTTCCTTCCTCCATTCTTGCCCCCCTCCTTAACTCTAACCCTAAACCTAACCCTAACCCTAACGCTAACCCCTCCCACCCCCCATTATGTGTCAACATTCACTTATCAGCGAGATCATTCATCCTTTGGTTTTTTTGAGATTGGCTTATCTCACTTAGCATGATATTCTCCAATTTCATCCATTTGCCTGCAAATGCCATAATTTTATCATTCTTTATGGTGGAGTAATATTCCATTGTATGTATATGCCACAGTTTCTTTATCCATTCATCAATTGAAGGACATCTAGGTTGGTTCCACAATCTGGCTATGGTGAATGGAGTGAGTAGCAATGAACATTGATGTGGCTGTATCTCTGTAGTATGCTGATTTTAAGTCCTTTGGGTATAGGCCAAGAAGAGGGATAGCTGGGTCAAATGGTGTTTCCATTCCAAGCTTTCTGAGGAATCTCCATACTGCTTTCCAGAGTGGCTGCACTAATTTGCAGCCCCACCAGAAGTGTATGAGTGTAGCTTTTTCCCCACATCCTCGCCAACACCTATTGTTGCTTGTGTTCTTGATAATCGCCATTCTAATTGGGGTGAGATGAAATCTTAGTGTAGTTTTGATTTGCATTTCTCTTATTACTAAAGATGTTGAACATTTTTTCATATGTTTGTTGATTGCTTGTAGATCTTCTTCTGTGAAGTGTCTGTTCATTTCCTTAGCCCATTTGTAGATTGGATTATTTGTATTCTTCGTGTAGAGTTTTTGAGTTCTTTATAGATTCTGGAAATTAGCGCTCTATCTGAAGTATGGTTGGCAAAGATATTCTCCCACTCTGTAGGCTCTCTCTTCACATCGCTGATAGTTTTCTTTGCTGAGAGAAAGCTTTTTAGTTTGACTCTATCCCAGTTATTGATTCTTGCTTTTATTTCTTGTGCTATGGGAGTCCTGTTAAGGAAGTCTGATCCGAAGCCAACAAGTTGAAGATTTGGACCTACTTTTCTTCTATAAGATGCAGGGTCTCTGGTCTGATTACGAGGTCCTTGATCCTTTTTGAGTTGAGTTTTGTGCAGGGTGAGAGATAGGGGTTTAATTTCATTCTGTTGCATATGGATTTCCAGTTTTCCCAGCACCATTTGTTGAAGAGGCTATCTTTTCTCCATTGCATATTTTTGGACCCTTTGTCTAGTATGAGAAAATTGTATTTATTTGGGTTTGTGTCCATGTCCTCTATTCTGTACCATTGATCTACCTGTCTATTTTGGTGCCAATACCATGCCGTTTTTGTTACTATTGCTTTGTAGTAGAGTTGAAGATCTGGTATTGCGATACCCCCTGCTTCACTCTTTCTGCCAAGGATTGCTTTAGCTATTCTGGGTTTTTCTTATTCTTCCAGATGAATTTCATAATTGCTTGCTCTATTTCTGTAAGGTACATCATTGGGATTTTAATTGGAATTGCATTGAATCTGTATAGCACTTTAGGTAGTATGGCCATTTTGACAATATTAATTCTGCCTATCCAGGAACATGGGAGATCTTTCCATCTTCTAAAGTTTTCTTTCATTTCTTTCTTTAGTGTTCTGTAGTTCTCATTGTAGAGGTCTTTCACCTCTTTTGTGAGATTGATTCCCAAGTATTTTATTTTTTTCGATGCTATAGTGAATGGGGTAGTTTCCCTAATTTCTCTTTCTGAAGATTCATCACTTATGTATAAAAATGCATTGGATTTATGAGCATTGATCTTGTAACCTGCTACTTTACTGAATTCACTTATGAGTTCTAAAAGTTTTCTGGTGGAATTTCCAGGTTCCTCTAAATATATAATCATGTCATCAGCGAACAGGGATAGTTTGAGTTCTTCTTTTCCAATTCGTATCCCTTTAATTTCTTTGGTTTGTCTAATTGCTCTGGCTAGAGTCTCAAGGATGATGTTGAATAGAAGTGGTGAAAGAGGGCATCCCTGCCTTGTTCCATTTTTTACGGGGAACGCTTTTAGTTTTTCACCATTTAGAATGATATTGGCCATGGGCTTAGCGTAGATGGCCTTTATAATGTTAAGGAATGTTCCCACTACCCCAGTTTTTTCTAGTGTTTTGAGCATGAAGGGATGCTGTATTTTATTGAATGCTTTTTCTGCATCTATTGAAATAATCATGTGATTCTTAACTTTAAGTCTGTTGATATGGTGAATGACATTTATTGATTTCCTGATGTTGAACCAACTTTGCATTCCTGGGATGAAACCCACTTGATCGTGGTGCACTATCTTTTAATATGTTTTTGTATGTGATTTGCTACAATTTTGTTGAGAATTTTTGCGTCGATGTTCATTAAGGATATTGGTCTGAAATTTCCTTTCCTCGATGTGTCTCTGTCTGGTTTAGGTATCAGGGTGATACTGGCTTCATAGAATGAGTTTGGGAGGGTTTCCTCCTCTTCTATTTCATGGAATACTTTGAGGAGTATTGGAATGAGCTCTTCTTTAAAGGTTTTGTAGAACTCGGCTGAGAACCCATCTGGTCCCGGACTTTTCTTTGTTGGTAGGCTTTTGATGACCTCTTCTATTTCATTGCTTGAAATTGATTTATTTAAGTTGTGTATGTCCTCCTCGTTCAGTTTAGGTAATTAATATGTCTCTAGAAATTTGTTGATGTCTTCGAGGTTTTCTGTTTTGTTGGAGTATAGATTTTCAAAATAGCTTCTAATTATGTTTTGTATTTCACTCGTGTCTGTGGTGATGTTTCCTTGTTCATTCCAAATTTTAGTAATTTGAGTTTTCTCCCTCTTTCTCTTTGTTAGTGTGGCTAAGGGTTTATCAATTTGTTTATTTTTTCAAAGAACCAACTACTTATTTTGTTAATTTTTCGATGTTTCTTTGTTTCAATTTCATTGATTTCAGCTCTGATTTTAACTATTTCCTGTCTTCTACTACTTTTGGTGTTAGTCTGCTCTTCTTTTCTAGGGCTTTGAGCTGCAGTGTTGTTTATTTGTTGATTTCTACTTCTTTTTTTGAATGCGCCCCATGAAATAAATCTTCCTCTAAGTACTGCTTTCATAGTGTCCCAGAGATTTTGCTATGATGTGTCTTTGTTCTCGTTTACTTCTAAAAATATTTTTATTTCCCTCCTGATGTCTTCTGTTATCCATTCATCATATAATAGTGTATTATTTAATCTCCAGGTATTGGAGAAGTTTCTGTTTTTTATTCTGTCATTTATTTCTAATTTCAATCCATTATGATCTGATAAGAATACAAGGTAGTATCTCTATCTTCTTGTATTTGCTAACAGTAGCTTTGTGGCATAAAATATGGTCTATTTTAGAGAAGTATCCATGTGCTGCTGAGAAGAAAGTGTATTCATTCTTTGTTGGATGGTATATTCTATATATGTCGGTTAAGTCTAAATTATTGATTGTGTTATTGAGATCTATGGTTTCTTTATTCAATTTTTGTTTGGAAGATCTATCCAGTGGTGAGAGAGGTGTGTTAAAATCGCCTAGTATTATTGTGTTGTGGTCTATTTGATTTCTTGAATTGAGAAGGATTTGTTTGACATACGTGGATGAGCCACTGTTTGGGGCATAGATATTTATGATTGTTATGTCTTGCTGATTTATGCTTCCCTTAAGCAGTATGTAATGTCCTTCTTTATCCCTTCTGACTAGTTTTGGCTTGAAGTCCACATTATCTGAAATGAGGATGGATACTCCAGCTTTTTTGCTGAGTCCATGTGCATGGTATGTTTTTCCCCATCCTTTCACCTTTAGTCTATAGGTATCTCTTTCTATGAGGTGAGTCTCTTGCAGGTAGCATATTGTTGGATTTTTCTTTTTAATCCAATCTGCCAGTCTATGTCTTTTGATTGATGAGTTCAGGACATTAACATTCAGGGTTATTATTGTGATATGATTTGTATTCCCAGACATTTGACTCATTTTTGTTTTTTGACATGATTTGATTTCTCCTTTATTTGGCTATTCCTTTAGGCTAGCGCCTCCTGTTGCTGATTTGCATCGTTGTTTTTCATCTCTTCCTCATGGAATATTTTACTGAGAATATTCTGTAATGCTGGCTTTCTTTTTGTAAATTCCTTTAGCTTTTGTTTATCATGGAAGGATCTTATTTCGTCATCAAATCTGAAAGTCAGTTTTGCTGGGTATAAGATTCTTGGTTGGTATCCGTTTTCTTTCAGGGCTTGGTAAATGTTGTTCCAGGCCCTTCTAGCTTTTAGGGTCTGGATTGAAAAAATCTGCTGATATTCTTATTGGTTTCCCTCTGAATGTAATTTGATTCTTTTCTCTCGCGGCCTTTAAAATTCTGTCTTTATTTTATATGTTAGGTATTTTCATAATAATGTGCCTTGGTGTGGGTCTGTTGTAATTTTGTATATTTGGAGTCCTATAAGCCTCTTGGACTTGATTTTCCATTTCATTCTTCAGATTTGGGAAATTTTCTGATATTATTTCATTGAATAGATTATTCATTCCTTTGGTTTGTTTCTCTAAGCCTTCCTCAATTCCAATAATTCTTCAATTTGGCCTTTTCATGATATCCCATAATTCTTGTTGATTCTGTTCTTGATTTCTTACCATCTTCTCTGTTTGGCCAACTTTGTTTTCAAGATTAAATAATTTGTCTTCATTATCTGAGGTTCTGTCTTCCAGGTGTTCTATCCTACTGGTTATGCTTTCTATGGAGTTCTTAATTTTGCTTATTGTTTCCTTCATTTCAAGGATTTCAGTTTTTTTTTTTTTCAGTATCTCTAACTCTTTATTGAAATGATCTCTTGCTTCCCGTATTTGGTGTTTTAACTGTTGATTGGTGCGATCATTTAATGCTTGCATCTGCTCTTTCATCTCCTCCTTCAATGCCTGCATTTGCTCTTTCATCTCCTCATTTGCTTCCCTGATTGTTTTAATTATGTACATTCTGAACTCCCTTTCTACATTTCTTCTGCTGTGCTGTCATTGGGTTTTATTGATGTAGTATCTAGGTTTGTTTGGGACATTTTCTTCCCTTGTTTTCTTATATTGGTCAGCTGTCAGTGGGACCCTGAGATATTGCAGATTTCCTCTATTGGCTTATAGTGTCCCTGTAGATTTCCAGTGTATCACCTCCCAGCCTTCAGTAGCCTGAAGTCTTGGAGGAACTTGATAATGCAGTGCTTCCGAAGAAAGCTGCCCCTAGCCCCTTACTGGTTCCAGGGCTTGGAGCTGGCTCTGTGCCGAAAGGCTCTCACTGGGGTCCTGCACTATGCAGCTGGCCGTGTGGGAGGAGCCCACCGCCGGAGCGTGGAAGGCTACCTGGGGAAGACTCTAGCTGCCCTGCCCTGCTCTGATAAGCCACCCCTATCTGTGCCTGCCACCCAGGCCAAGTTTCGCCCAGTGAGGGAGACTCACCCCGTGACTCTATTTTTGTCCAAGTCTCTCAATGCCTCCCCTTCTTGATTCCTGGGTTCTGGAGCGACTGGAGATGCAGTCACCCTCTAGTCCACCATCTTGGATCGCCCTGTGGAAAGAGCCTGCGGCCGGAGTGGGCAGAGCCTCCTGGAGAAGTCTCTGGCTGCCCTGCCCTGATCCCAGAGGCTGCTTGTGGATCGAAGCTCTCCGTTGGCTCGGGGACTTGTGGCTGGCTCTATGTAGAAAGGCTCTCACTGGGCGGTCCGTTCCGAGAAGCTAGCCTTGAACGGTGCCTCCCACCGCAGGGGGCCGGGCTGCTTGGGGAAGTCTCTGGCTGCCCTGTCCTGGTCCCTGAAGCCGCTTGTGTGCCTGAGTACGCCGCGCTGGCTCCGGGACTTAGAGCTTGTTCTGATCAGAAAGGCTCTCACTAGGGGGCCTGCTCTGAGAACCTGGAGAAGCTGGCTGTGTGGGAGGGGCCCACCGCCGGAGTGCGCAGGGCTGCCTGTGGAAGACTCTAGGTGATCTGCCCTGCTCCGATAAGCCACCTCTATCTGGGCCTGCCACCGGGCCGAGCTTTACCCAGTGGGCAGACTTACTCGTGGCTCTATTTTAGTCCGAGTCTCTCAATGCCTCCCCTTCTTAACTCCTGGGTTCTGGAGCGACTGGGGATGTAGTCTCCCTCTAGTCCGCCATCTTGGATCGCCCTGTGGAAAGAGCCTGCAGCCGGAGTGGGCAGAGCCGCCTGGAGAAGTCTCTGGCTGCACTGCCCTTATCCCAGAGGCTGCTTGCGGATCGAAGCTCTCCGTTGGCTTGGGGACTTGTGGCTGGCTCTATGTAGAAAGGCTCTCACTGGGCGGTCTGCTCCGAGAAGCTCCCACCGCAGGGGGCCAGGCTGCTTGGGGAAGTCTCTGGCTGCCCTGTCCTGGTCCCTGAAGCTGTTTGTGGGCCGGAGCACGCTGCGCTGGCTCCAGAACTTGGAGCTTGTTCTGATCAGAAAGGCTCTCCTCATTGGGATTTTAATTGGAATTGCATTAAATCTGTATAGCACCTTTGGAAGTATGGCCATTTTGACAGTATTAATTCTGCCTGTTCAAGAGCATAGGAGATCTTTCATCTTCTAAGGTTTTCTTTAATTTCTTTCTTTAGTGTTCTGTAATTTTCATTGTAGAAGTTTTTCACGTCTTTTGTTAGATTGATTCCCAATTATTGTATTTTTTTCAAGACTATTGTGAATGAAGTGGTTTGCCTAGTTTCTCTTTCAGAGGATTCATCACTTACAAATAGAAATGCATTAGATTTATGAGTGTTGACTTTATATATCCTGCTATTTTGCTGAATTCATTTATTAGTTCTAGTTTTCTAGGAGTTTTTTGGATCCTCTAAATATAGAATTGTGTCATCAGCAAATAGTGATAGCTTGAGTTCTTCTTTTCCTATTAATATTTCTTTAATTTCTTTGGTCTGTCTAATTGCTGTGGGTAGTGTTTCAAGGACGATGTTGAATAGAAGTGGTGAAATGGGGCATCTCTGTCTTGTTCTAGTTTTTAAAGGGAATGCTTTAATTTTTTTCTCCATTATGAATGAGATTGACCTTGGTTTTAGCATAGATAGCCTTTACAATATTGAGGTATGTTCCTACTATCCCCATTTTTTCTAGTGTTTTGAGCATGAAAGGGTCTTGTATTTTATCAAATGCTTGTTCTGCATCAGTTCAAATAATCATATCATTCTTCACCTTGAGTCTATTGATGTGATGAATTACATTTATTGTTTTCCAAATGTTGAACCAACCTTGCATCCCTGGGATTAACCCTATTTGTTCATGGTGCACTATCTTTTTATTATGTTTTTATATACAATTTGCCAGAATTTTGTTAAGTAAGGATTTTTGCATCTATATTCATCAGAGATATTGGTCTAAACTTTTCTTTCCTTGTTGCATCTTTGTCTGGTTTGGGTATCAGTGTGATATTGGCTTCATAAAATAAGTTTGGAAGTGTTCCCTCCTTTTCTATTTTATGGAATACTTTGAGGAGTATTGGTATAAGTTCTTTGAAGGTCTTGAGGAACTCAGCTGAGAATCTGTCTGGTCCCAGGCTTTACTTGGTTGGTAGGCTTTTGATGGCTTCTTCTATTTCATTGTAAAATTAATCTGTTTAAATTGTATATGTCTTCCTGATTCAGTTTTGGAGGATCATATGTCTCTAAAAATTTGTTAATGTCTTCGAAATTTTCTATTTTGTTGGAGTATAGATTTTCAAAGTAGCTTCTAATTATGTTATGTATTTCGGTGGTGTCTGATGTGCTATTTCCTTTTTCATCCCAAATTTTAGTAATTTGAGTTTTCTCTTTCTCTTTGTTAGTGTGGCCAAGGGTTTATTAATTTTTTTTTTATTTTTTCAATGAACCAACTTTTTGTTTTGTTCATTTTTTTTAGTTGTTTCTTTTGTTTCAACTTTATTGATTTCAGCTCTGATTTTAATTATTTCCTGTCTTCTACTTCTTTTGGTGTTTTTCTGTTCTTTTTCTAGGGCTTTGAGATGTAGTGTTAGGTCATTTAGTTGTTGACTTGTTATTCTTTAATTGAATGAGCTCCATGCAATGTATTTTCCTCTTGGTAATGTTTTCATAGTGTCCCAGAGATTTTGATACATTTGTTGTTGTTCTCATTTACCTTTAAAATTTTTTTATCTCCTCTCTGATGTCTTCTTTTATCCATGCTTCATATAGTAGCATACTATTTAGTCTCCACAAGTTGGAGTAGTGTCTGGTTTTTACTTTATCATTGATTTCTAATTTCATTCCATTATTATCCAATAGAATGTAAGGTAGTATCTTTATTTTTTGTATTTACTGATGGCTTCTTTGTGGCATAACGTATGGTCTGTTTTAGAGAAGGATCCATATGCTTCTGAGAAGAAAGTGTATTAACTTGGTGGATGGAATATTCTATATATGTCTCTTAGGTCTAAGTTATTGATTGTGTTATGCTTGCATTCTTAATATTATATTCTGCTTGCTGTTTATTGAGTTGTTTTAAGCCACTTGCATATTCTTTTAGAGTTACTTTAACTGTTTAACTAGTCTTACAGGTGAACTTTAGTACATGGCAGGATGCTGAAAGTAGATGGATGTAGAAGGCCTCCACTGTCAGTTTCTCTTTATTTCCTCAGGACACCATATATACCACAGAGAATGAGTGACTGACTTACATTTGGACAAAATAAGGGTCATAATATTAACCTTTACATAAAATATTGTAATTTTTATTTTTATTAAACTTAAAAAAATGTTATTTGTTCTAGTTATACATGACAGTAGAATGCATCCTGACATATCATACATAAATGGAGTATGTTTTTTCATTTTTCTGTTTGCACATGATGTAAAATCACACCTGTTGTATAGTCATATATGTACATAAGGTAATAATGTCTGATTTATTCTACTATCTTTCCCACCCCCATACCCACTTTCATCCCTTCACTCCCCTCTACCTAATCCAAAGTAATTCTGTTCTTCCTTCCCCCTCCCCTTATTGTGAAATAGCACCTGCATATCAGAGAAAACATTTGGCCATTGGTTTTTTGGGATTGACTTATTTTGCTTAGTGTGATATTCTTCAGCTCCTTCCATTTACTGGCAAATGCCATAATTTCATTCTTTAAGGCTGAGTAGTGTTCATTGTATATATAAACCACAGTTTCTTTATCCATTCATCTGTTGAAGGGCACCTAGGTTGCTTCCATAGTTTAGCTGTTTTGAGTTGAGCTTCTATAAACATTGATGTGGATTTATCACTCTTGCTGTTAATCTTGATCACTTGGTTGAGATAGTGTTGGGTTTATTTACTGTAGAATACTCCCATTCCCTTCACCTTGTACTATTTATTCTTTGGAAAGAATTTGATGTATACAGCCACCCTTAAGAAATTATGCTTTGCTTCCTTGAGAGGATGAAACATTTCTGGAATTCTTCTGCATGGAAGATTTATTTCTTCATCCTCATTTATTGACTTATTCAACTGTTTATTTCATGATAGACTTGTGGATATTTATGTGATACTTTTGTTACAATCAAAACCTACTTTATTGCTCCATTGTTTCAACTCCACATTTGGAGATCTTGTGTCCTTCTGACAGACTCCTGTATCAGTGTGATTTCCTCCTCCAACTCCTCCTTTTACTTTTTAGTACTATAAGATGCATATCACGTATATTTCCTGCTCCATTTCTAGAAGAATCATCCATTTTCCAAGGAACCCTATTTCCTTTTTATGGAGAATGGTATTAGAATCCAACAGGTTTTAGTATGGTTATCTTAGGAATCATAAAATGGTAGTATTTTAGTTAATTATAGGTGAAACTAACTGTAGGCAGCTTTGCTTTACTTTTTATCTGATCGTATTTTGGCTCTCTGTGTGGGATGAGGGGTTTGGTAGTATAATCTTGAAAGTTGTCATTCTCAGACAGTCATCAAGAATACAAGCAACAATAAATGTTGATGAGAATGTGTGTGGGGGGGAAGGTACACACATACATTGCTGATGGGGCTGCAAATTGGTGCAACCACTATGGAATGCAGTGTGGAAATTCCTCAGAAAACTTGGAGTGGAATCACCATTTGACCCAGCTATCCCACTTCTAGGTTTATACCCAAAGGACTTAAAATCAGCATATTACAGCGATGCAGTCACATCAGTGTTATTTTGGGCATCTGGAATGTATTCCATTCTGCTTGTCAGTGAAAAGATTCATGACCAGTCTGTTAATTATAGAACTAACCCCATTTCTGATTCTTCTAGCCATTATGATGTTTTTCTCCCAATAGGAGATATTTATAAATAAAAATTGAGATATGATAATGTGGAAAAAAATTTGAGTAAATTATATGAGGAAAATCTGGAAAAGGACCAGAGGCAGTTACTAATTCATTTTCTTCATGAAAGCATTTCATAATTCATTTTAAAAGTTCTTATTTCTCTGATTATTTTCATCCTTTATAGGGAACTAGTACCAAACTTAGTACCTCCCATTTTACTGAAATTTTTCTCTCCAAAGTTACCATTAACTCTCTTTTGTTAAATTTTGTGTGTTTTATAACATTTTGGGTTTTATTAAAAGAGTTATAAAATGTGTGGAAAATAGAAATAAGATTACACAAATAATAAAAATCACTAGTACTTCCACTATCTATGAATAACTATTCTTAGTTTTTGAGTAGTTAAATATAAAAATTTTTATAAAATCTTTTCCTTAAAATTCTCTTACTTAGATCTTTTACAAGTGCAGGGTTAAGTATCGGAATAAAAGCTCCTCAACTCTATTCATCACAAACTTGATGTCAGCAATTAGCTGTGCTCTTTGTGTATGTTAATATAATGTTTATTTGGTTTGTATTCCTTTTGATATGATTTGTATATATTATTATAGATTCTTTTAACCCCTGTAAGAGGGTAGAAGGTCTGAACGTGTTAAAAAGTTTAGTATAATGTGCTAAGTGATTATAAATGAAATCTAATATAATGTAAATTGTTTTAAAAACCAGAAAGTATTCCCAGAGGCTAAGATAGGAGGATCCCAAGTTCAAAGCCAGCTTCAACAACTTAGTGAAGCCTTAAGCAACTTATTAAGACTCTTGTCTCAAAATAAAAAATAAAAATGGCTGGGGATCGTGTTAAACCACCCATGGGAAAAACCCCAGTACAAAAACAAAACAGAACAAAACCAACAAACAAACAAAAAAGAAAAACCAAAAAACTAGAAAGTGGGAGAAAAAGTGTGTCTTTCTGATATACTCAGAGTGCATCAGAAATAGCATTGTCTTTTTTCTGTTGACAGTAGGGAGATAAGGAAAAATTCATATGTATAAAAGGTATTTGATTAGGTGGAATGCTAGCTAACATGATGCTGATTTTGGAGATTAAATCTTTCAGGCACTTTATTAAGCACAGAAAAAGTACTGCTGGTATAACTTGTGTTACAAACCTTAGATGGTTTCTTAAGATCATTTTCGAATGTACAGAAAAAGCAATAGTGAATATTTGACAAAATTCTACATCTATTCCATATTTTTAACTTAGGAATAGGTGAATACTTACGTGAGCATTATGCTTGATATTAAAATAGTAAAACACTGGAGGCATTCCCAGTGAAGAATATTGTTTATAAATACTGTTTTATCAATTAGATAAATGCATGAAAAGCATATTTTTGAAAACAAAGAGACAAGTATTATTTTACCTGGAAATCAAGAAAATCAAATGAAAATCAAGAATTTATATCACTGACAAACTGCTATACGCCTTCCCGTCCCCCATTGGAGACATAGGTAGGTAGAAACCCATCAGCTAAGATCTTTGCAGGAACCAGTACTTAAATTAATAATAAATTGCTGGTGGCTCTGCATAAAATATGAGTGTTAAAACTCCAGTGGTGTCTTATCTTAGGGAGGCCCTTTTAACTTTTGTGAGCTTTATCATTAAGAGCTTCACCAGGTTCTCAAAAGTGAAGATTGAGAATCTTCTGTTTCCCACAGGAAAGGGAAAAAGTACCATTCCGAATGGTATGTAGATCATTCTCTTCTTTTCAACAGGGCTTGCCCTCAAGAGAGGCTGTTTTTTTTGTTTTTGTTTTTGTTTTTTGGTGCTGGGAATCAAACCCACAGCCTTGTGATTGCAAGGCGAGCACTTTACCGACTGAACTATCTCCCTAGCCCAAGAGAAGCTGTTTTACCAGAGCCTAACCTACTGGGGTTTTGTCAGAGCCTGACTGACTTAGGAAAAGGAGACTGCTCAGGGCGAGTTCCTTCCAGCCCTCTCCAGGGTGGAAAGTACAAACTTTAGCACCCTCTAAGCCGTCCTGTCTTCCCTAAGGAGGAAGTGGTACAGTACTTGTAAATGTCACATCCCATGGGCAGAGAGGTTCACTGAATGATTGGATTATAGGATTTAGCCACAGTACTGTAATCAGCTTTTTCCCTTTCCTGAACTTGCATCTTGCTACCTTGTCACTGAAAGACTATTTACCTTATGCCTTTCAGCAAAAAATTACAATGCATACTAAAAGGCAAAATTTATATGTAAGTATGAATAGCTATTATAAAAGTAATTATAAAATATCAAGGAAGAAAAGATCATATATATAATCTATAATAATAAAAATACAAAATATCCAGGAATGAAAAAAATTTGCAGAAACTTTATGAAGAAAATTTAAAATTCTGCTTAGCAACATAAAATGATAAATGAATGGAAAGACACCTTGTTTTTGCACGGAAAAACTCAGTATTGTTCAGATTTTAATTCTTGCATATTCTGTAAATAATGTGGTTAAAAGCATGACAAACTGACTCAAATTTGTAATAATAAAAGTTTGAAAACAATTCAAATGCCTTTCAGTGAGGGGATGGTTATATAAATTGTTGATATGTTTATAATTGAATAATGCAATCTGAAAAGAAGAGGTGGATTCCCATGTTTGGATATGAAAAGTTGTTCAAGGCAGGTTAAAAAACCAAAGATTACAACAATGGTAATAAGTTCCCATACTTTACCCCTTAGAGATTTAGAATTTTTTTTGTAGAGGTTTTTGCTGAAGAGGAAAGGAACTGGTATTTATAAGAATATACCAGTGCAGGAACTGTTAGATACTTAATAAGTTACCTGTGTATTTTGGGAACAGCTCGTGATTTTTTTATTTTTTTATTTTTATTTTTTAGTTGTTGAAGGACCTTTATTTAATTAATTTATTTGTATGTAGTGCCGAGAATCAAACATAGTGCCTCACACGTTAGGCAAGTGCTCTATCACTGAGCTACAATCCAGCCCCGACAGCTTGTGTTTTTAAAAATTAATAGACTATTATTTAAGAGCAGTTTTAATTTTACAGAAAAACTTACTGGAAAGGACATAGTGCTCACATTATTGGATACTTATACCTACCAGTTTCCCCTATTACTTACATCTCAATGGTGTGGAGCATTTGTTGTAATTGATGATTCAGTAATAATATATAATTATTATTATTGCTGTTATCATTTTGCAGTAGCTGGGGATTAAAGCTAGAGCCACTCTACCATGAGCTACATCCCCAGACCTTTATTCATTTCTTTTTTCTTATTTTTTATTGTAAACAAATGGGATACATGTTGTTTCTCTGTTTGTACACGGTGTAAAGGCATACCATTTGTGTAATCATAAATTTACATAGGGTAATGTTGTTTGATTCATTCTGTTATTTTTTCCCTTCCCCCCACCCCTCCCATACCTCTTTTCCCTCTATACAGTCCTTCCTTCCTCCATTCTTGCCCCCCTCCCTAACCCTACTCTAACCCTAACACTAACCCCTCCTACCCCCATTATGTGTCATCATCCACTTATTAGCGATTTCATTCGTCCTTTGGTTTATTGAGATTGACTTATCTCACTTAGCATGATATTCTCCAATTTCATCCATTTGCCTGCAGATGCCATAATTTTATCATGCTTTATGACTGAGTAATAGTCCATTGTATATATATGCCACAGTTTCTTTATCCATTCATCAATTGAAGGACATCTAGGTTAGTTCCACAATCTGGCTATTGTGAACTGAGCAGCTATGAACATTGATGTGGCTGTATCTCTGTATTATGGTGATTTTAAGTCCTTTGGGTATAGGCCAAGGAGTGGGATAGCTGGATCAAATGGTGGTTCCATTCCAAGCTTTCTGAGGAATCTCCACACTGCTTTCCAGAGTGGCTGCACTAATGTGCAACTCCACCAGCAATGTATGAGTGTGCCTTTGTCCCCACATCCTCTCCAACACCTGTTGTTGCTTGTATTCTTGATAATCGCCATTCTAATTGGGGGTGAGATGGAATCTTAGGGTGGTTTTGATTGCATTTCTCTTATTACTAGAGATGTTGAACATTTTTCCGTATGTTTGTTGATTGCTTGTAGATCTTCTTCTGTGAAGTGTCTATTCATTTCCTTAGCACATTTGTCGATTGAATTATTTGCATTCTTGGTGTAGAGTTTTTTGAGTTCTTTATAGATTCTGGAGATTAGCGCTCTATCTGAAGTATGACTGGCAAAGATTTTCTCCCACTCTGTAGGCTCTTTCTTTGCTTTGCTGATAGTTTCCTTTGCTGAGAGAAAGCTTTTTAGTTTGACTCTATCCCAGTTATTGATTCTTGCTTTTATTTCTTGGGCTAAGGGAGTCCTGTTGAGGAAGTCTGGTCCTAAGCCGACATGTTGAAGATCTGGACCTACTTTTTCTTCTATAATCTGCAGGGTCTCTGGTCTGATTCCGAGGTTCTTAATCCATTTTGAGTTTAGTTTCGTGCATGGTGAGAGATATGGGTTTAGTTTCATTCTGTTGCATATGGATTTCCAATTCTCCCAGCACCATTTGTTGAAGAGGCTATCTTTTCTCCATTGCATATTTTTGGCCCCTTTGTCTAGTGTGAGAAAATTGTATTTATTTGGGTTTGTGTCTGTGTCCTCTATTCTGTACCATTGATCTACCTTTCTATTTTGGTACCAATACCATGCCGTTTTTGTTACTATTGTTTTGTAATAGAGTTGAAGATCTGGTATTGCGATATTCCCTTCTTCACTCTTTCTGCTAAGGATTGCTTTAGCTATTCTGGGTTTCTTATTCTTCCAGATGAATTTCATAATTGCTTGCTCTATTTCTGTAAGGTACGTCATTGGGATTTTAATTGGAATTGCATTGAATCTGTATAGCACTTTAGGTAGTATGGCCATTTTGACAATATTAATTCTGCCTATCCAAGAACATGGGATATCTTTCCATCTTCTAAGGTTTTCTTTCATTTCTTTCTTTAGTGTTCTGTAGTTCTCATTGTAGAGGTCTTTCACCTCTTTTGTGAGATTGATTCCCAAGAATTTCATTTTTTTCGAGGCTATTGTGAATGGGGTAGTTTTCCTAATTTCTCTTTCTGAAGATTCATCACTTATGTATAAAAATGCATTGGATTTATGTGCATTGATCTTATATCCCGCTACTTTACTGAATTCACTTTATGAGTTCTAAAAGTTTTCTGGTGGAATTTCCTGGTTCCTCTAAGTATATAATCATATCATCAGCAAATAGGGATAGTTTGAGTTCTTCTTTTCCTATTCGTATCCGTTTAATTTCTTTGGACTGTCTAATTGCTCTGGCTAGAGTTTCAATGATGATATTGAATAGAAGTGGTGAAAGAGGGCATCCCTGCCTTGTTCCAGTTTTTAGGGGGAATGCTTTCAGTTTTTCACCATTTAGAATGATATTAGCCATGGGCTTAGCATAGGTGGCCTTTACAATGTTAAGGAATGTACTGACTATCCCTATTTTTTCTAGTGTTTTGAGCATGAAGGGGTGCTGTATTTTATCAAATGCTTTTTCTGCATCTATTGAAATAATCATGTGATTCTTGACTTTAAGTCTATTGATATGGTGAATGACATTTATTGATTTCCGAATGTTGAACCAACCTTGCATTCCTGGGATGAAACCCACTTGATCGTGGTGCACTATCTTTTAATATGTTTTTGTATGCGATTTGCTAAAATTTTGTTGAGAATTTTTGTGTCGATGTTCATTAAGGATATTGGTCTGAAATTTTCTTTCCTCGATGTGTCTCTCTCTGGTTTAGGTATCAGGGTAATATTGGCTTCATAGAATGAGTTTGGGAGGGTTCCCTCCTCTTCTATTTTATGTAATACTCTGAGAAGTATTGGAATGAGCTCTTCTTTAAAGGTTTTGTAGAACTTGGCTGAGAACCCATCTGGTCCTGGACTTTTCTTTGTTGGTAGGCTTTTGATGACTACTTCTGTTTCATTACTTCAAATTGGTGTATTTAAATTGTGTATGTCCTCCTCGTTCAGTTTAGGCAATTTATGTGTCTCTAGAAACCTGTTGATGTCTACGAAATTTTCTATTTTGTTGGAGTATAGATTTTCAAAATAGCTTCTAATTATGTTTTGTATTTCAATCGTGTCTGTTGTGATATTACCTTGTTTATTCCGAATTTTAGTGATTTGGGTTTTCTCTCGTCTTCTCTTTGTTAGTGTGGCTAAAGGTTTTTCAATTTTATTTATTTTTTCAAAGAACCAACTATTTATTTTGTCAATTTTTTGTATTGTTTCTTTTGTTTCAATTTTGTTGATTTCAGCTCTCAGTTTAACTATTTCCTGTCTTCTACTACTTTTGATGCTGGTCTGTTCTTCTTTTTCTAGGGCTTTGAGCTGTAGTGTTAGTCATTTATTTGATGAGTTTTACTTCTTTTATTAAATGTGCTCCATGAAATAAATTTTTCTCTAAGTACTGCTTTCATAGTGTCCAAGAGATTTTGATATGATGTTTCTTTGTTCTCATTTACCTCTAAGAATTTTTTAAGTTCCTTCCTAATATCTTCTGTTATCCATTCATCATATAATGGCATATTGTTTAATCTCCAGTTGTTGGAGTAGTTTCTGTTTTTTACTCTTTCATTTATTTCTAACTTCAATCCATTAGGATCTCTTATAGAATACAAGGTCGTGTCTCTATCTTCTTGTATTTGCTAACATTAGCTTTGTGGCATAATATGTGGTCTATTTTAGAGAAGGATCCATGTGCTCCTGAGAAGAAAGTGTATTCGCTCTTGGTTGGATGGTATATTCTATAAATGTCTGTTAATTCTAAATTATTGATTGTGTTATTGAGATCTATGGTTTCTTTGTTCAATTTTTGTTTGGAAGATCTGTCCAGTGGTGAGAGAGGCGTGTTAAAATCACCTAGTATTATTGTGTTATGGTCTATTTGGTTTCTGAAATTGAGAAGGATTTGTTTGACATACATGGATGAGCCACTGTTTGGGGCATAGATGTTTATGATTGTTATGTCTTGCTGATTTATGCTTCTCTTAAGCAGTATGTAATGTCCTTCTTTATCCCTTCTGACTAGTTTTGGCTTGAAGTCCACATTATCTGAAATGAGGATGGATACTCCAGCTTTTTTGCTGAGTCCATGTGCATGGTATGTTTTTCCCCATCCTTTCACCTTTAGTCTATGGGTATCTTTTTCTATGAGGTGAGTCTCTTGCAGGCAACATATTGTTGGATCTTTTTTTTAATCCAGTCTTCCAGTCTGTGTCTTTTGATTGATGAATTCAGGCCATTAACATTCAGGGTTATTATTGAGATATGATTTGTATTCCTGGTCATTTGGTTCATTTTAAAAATTTTATTTATTTATTTATTTATTTTTGACACGACTTGGTTCCTCCTTTATTTGACAGTTCCTTTAGGATAATTCATCCCTTTGCTGATTTGCTTCTTTGTTTTTCATCTCTTCCTCAGGAATATTTTGCTGAGAATGTTCTGTAATACTTACTTTCTTTTTGTAAATTCTTTTAGCTTTTGTTTATCATGGAAGGATTTTATTTCATCGTCAAATTTGAAGGTAAGTTTTGCTGGGTATAAGATTCTTGGTTGGCATCCATTTTCTTTCAGAGCTTGAAAAATGTTGTTCCAGGCCCTTCTAGCTTTTAGTATGTGGATTGAAAAATCTGCTGATATTCTTATTGGTTCCCCCCTGAATGTAATTTGATTCTTTTCTCTCACAGCCTTTAAAATTCTGTCTTTATTTTGTATGTTCGGTATTTTCATTATAATATGCCTTGGTGTGGGTCTGTTGTAATTTTGTGTATTTGGAGTCCTATAAGCCTCTTGAACTTGATTTTCCATTTCATTCTTCAGATTTGGGAAATTTTCTGATATTATTTCATTGAATAGATTGTTCATTCCTTTGGTTGTTTCTCTAAGCCTTCCTCAATCCCAATAATTCTCAAATTTGGCCTTTTCATGTTATCCCATAGTTCTTGGAGATTCTGTTCATGATTTCTTACCATGTTTTCTGTTTGTTCAACTTTGTTTTCAAGGTTAAATATTTTGTCTTCATTATCTGAGGTTCTGTCTTCCAGGTGTTCTATCCTATTGGTTATGCTTTCTATGGAGTTCTTAATTTTGCTTATTGTTTCCTTCATTTCAAGGATTTCTGTTTTTTTTTCAATATCTCTAACTCTTTATTGAAATGATCTTTTGCTTCCTGTATTTGCTCTTTTAACTGTCGATTGGTGCTATCATTCAATGCCTGCATTTGCTCTTTCATCTCAACATTCAATGCCTGCATTTGCTCTTTCATCTCATTGTTTGCTTCCTAATCATTTTAATTATATACATTCTGAACTCCCTTTCTGTCATTTCTTTTGCCATGCTGTCATTGGATTTTATTGACGTAACATCTAGATTTGTTTGGGGCATTTTCTTCCCTTGTTTTCTCATATTGTTCAGGTATCAATGGACCACTAAGATATTGCAGATTTCCTCTATTGACTTATAATGTCCCTGAAGATTTCTAATTTATCCCCTGTTAGCCTTCAGTAGCCTGAAGTCTTGGAGGAAATTGATAATGTGGTGCTCCACAAGGAAGCTGCCTCTCTAGGGGTGGTGGCCTTCAGGTGGGGTATATTCCCTGCTAGTGGGCAGAGGTGCCTCCACTTGTTGACCAATGGTCATCCAAAGGGGAACTAGGCTGCGGGCTGAGGCAAGGCCTGTTTGTGCCTGTGTCTCTGGTTTTACGTCCTTGTGGGAAAACCTCACCCGGCAGGGAAGACTCACCCGGTGGGGAGGTCTCGCTGGTCAGTTCCCCTCCTAGAGGTTCCCCTCAATCTACAACTACCGCCTGGGCTGGGCTGCCTTCCTCTGCAACGTTCCCAGGTGCCCGGACCTACGTCCTGGGCCTAGGAGCCTCACCCTTCGCAGGCGAGTCTCCTTAGGCTGCCTCTCCTCAGAGAATCTGCCCGCAGTCCTGGAACCTTTGCTCCGCCCCTAAGCATGTCTTTGTGCGGCTCTTCCACCAAGAAGCCTCCTAGGTCCTGGGACCCTGCTCTGCACCTAATCGCCTGGCTATGTGGCCCCTCCTCTGAGTAGCCACCTGGAGCCCCGAATAGTCGCTCCGAGTCCCAGTGATCCGCCGCACACGTCTTCCTCCAGACAGCCGCCCGGTGTTCCGGTCCGGTCACTAGGAGTCCAAGCAACTCACTGCGTGCCTTCCCCTCCCGCCAACCGCCCGTAGCCCTGGGCAGTCACTCCAAGTCCAAGTGACCTGCCCCGTTCCTTCTCCTCCTCTGGGTAGTCCCCCAGGTGTTCAGGAGCGGTCGCTCTGAGTCCAAGCAACCCACCGCACGCCTCCTCTGGGCAGCCACACGGAGCTCTTGTTCGGCCGCTCCAAGACCAAGCGACCCACCGCGCTCCTCCTCCGGGCAGCCCACCGGTGTTCAGGAGTGGTCGCTTTGAGTCCAAACAACTCACCACTCGCTTCCTCTTCTGAGGAGCTGCCCGGATCTCTGATGCAGTCGCTCCGAGTCCAAGCGACCCGCCATGCTCCTCCTCCTCCTCCTCCTCTGGGCAGGCCCCGATGTTCAGGAGCCATCGCTCTGAGTCCAAACAGCTCTCTGCACAGCTCCTCCTCTGGCTACCTCCTGTAGCTCTGGTGCAGTCACTCCGAGTCCAAGCGACCCGCTGCGCTCCTCCTCCTCCTCCTCCGGGCAGCTCCCCTGGTGTTCAGGAGGAGTGGTTGCTCTGAGTCCAAACAGCTCGCTGCGCAGCTCCTCCTCTGGGCAGCCGCCCGAAGCCCCAGTGGTTGCTCCGAGTCCAAGCGCTGTGCTGAGCGGCCTCCTCTACGATGCTCCCAGTTGTCCGAGTTCACTGCTCCAGCGGGGGGAGGGGTGTCTCGTTGGGCAACTCTACTTCCCAAAGTTCCCTGCGTTCCGGGAGTACCGCCCCATCCGGGACGCCTCCCCAACGGGACAGACTCACCCGGCTACTTTGAGTTGGTCCCAAGTCTCTCAGTATCTCCTCTTTTGAATCCTGCGTCCTGGAGCAACATGAAATGCAGCCACCCTCTAGTCTGCCATCTTGAAAACCCCCTTCTTATTTCTTTTTTGAGACAGGGTTTCACTATGTTGCCTATGCTGGCCTCAAATTTGGGATCCTCCTGCCTCATCCTCCCAAATAACTGGCATTATATGTGTGCCACCATGCTGGGCTGATTGACTATTATTAATTTAAGTCCATAATTTGTGATAGGGTTTTATCTTGTGCTATGTATTGTTCTGACAAAAGTATAATGACTTTTATCCACCATTGCTGTATTATTTAGTATAGTTTCAGTGCCCTAAAATTTTTTCTTGCCTGTCCTATTCATCACCAGCTTCTTCCCTTGAGCTCCTAGAAATCACTGATCTTTTTTGGTCCTCATACTTTTGCTGTTTCCAGAACATCCTGTAGTTGGAATCAATCAGTATGCACTTTTTCCAGATTGGTTTCTTTCACTTTAGGCAACTCAATATGTCATGTACCACATAGTAACATCTCAGTCAATAATGGACTGTATATATCATGGTTGTCCTGAATGAGCTGAAAAATTTCTATTGTCTTGTGAACTTGTAGCCATCTTAGTATTACAGCACAACACGATTCTTTGTGTGTGGTAATGGTGCAAACAAACCTATTGTGACACCAGTTGTATAAAGTATAGCACATAAAGATATGTATCATATACAGTATTTGATAATTACAATACAAACTGTTATTAGTTACATGTTACTGTATTTTACTCTTTATTGTTATTTTAGAGTATATTCCTTCTAATGCATTTTTAAAAAAGAGTTCACTATAAAACAACCTCAAGCAGATTCTTCAGGAATATTGCAGAAGGCAGCATTTCTATGATAAGAGATGACAGCACCATGCATGTTATTATCTCTGAAGACCTTCCAGTGGAACAAGATGTAGAGGTGGAAGACTGTGATATTAATGATCCTTGCCCTGTGTAAGCCTAGGCAAAAGTGTGTTTGTGTTTTAGTTTTCAACAACATTTAAAAAGTTAAAAAAAAGTAAATAATTTTAAAAATGGAAAGAAAAAGTATAAAATAAGGATGTAAAGAAAAATATTTTCATACAGTTATATGTGAGTTTTAAACTAAGGGCTATCATAAGATTGGAAATTTTTAAAAGTTTATAATTATAGCAAGCAAATGTTAGTTTATTGAAAAAAGAACGATTTTTCAATAAATTTAGTGCAGCCTAAGTGTATAGTGTTGATGAAGGCTGTAGTAGTGAATAGTATCACCCTGGGCTCTCACATTTACTCATCGTTCACCCACTGACTTGCACAGAACAATTCTTCCTGTAGCTACATTTGTGGCAAGTGTTCTATACTGGTCTACCATTTAAAAATATCTTTTGTACCAAACTTTACTGTACTTTTCCTACATTTAGATATGGTTAGAGACACAAATGCCATTATGTTAGAGTTGTCTACAGTATTAAGTACAGTAACATGCTGTAGAGATTTGAAGCCTGTGAGAAATAGGCTATACAAATAGCCCGGGAATGTAGTAGGCTCTATCAGCTAGGTTTGTGATAATACACTCTGTGATGTTTGCACAGTGACAAAATTGCCTAATGATCCATATCTCAGAGCACATTCTTGTTGTTAATCAATGCATAACTGTCCTTTTAAGGTGCACCATATCTTTTCCTCGCTCCATATCTTACTTAGTATTACTAAATTATGTTTCATTGTATGGATGTATCACAGTTTGTTTATTTATTCACCTACTGAAGTTGTTTTAAACTTTTGGCAGGAATGAGCCATTTTTAACTTATTCTCAGATTAAATTTTAAACTTTTTCTGGATATTTGGTGCTTTAGTTTCCTAGGGCTGCTGTAACAAACTAGCTTAAAACAACATAAATTTATTGTCTTACAGTTCCAGAGGCTAGGAATCTGAGATCAGGATATTGACAGGGTTGGTTTCTGCCAACCAAGAGGACTTGAAGGACAGTCTGTTCCATGTCTTTTTCCTGGCTCAAGGTGAAGCCAACAGTGTTGACATTCTTAGGTTAGTAGATGCATCGTCAGTCCCTGCTTCTGTCTTTACATGGCATTCCCCCTGTCTTCACATTGCTGTCTTCTGGCAAGAACAGAATTTGGGATGCATCCTATGACCTCATGGTCCACCAGTATGAGCTCATCTTAACTAAGTATATCTGCAGTGATAATGTTTCCAAATAAGGTTACATTCTAAGGTACTGACACTTAGGTCTTCCAACATATCTGTATTGGAGGGCACAAACTCATAGCATAAAGTGCTGCTTTCTAGACTATGTCTTTAAATACTCATCCATTTTTGTTGTTGTTATTGAATCATTAATGGTGATGTAATGTTGTCCAGTTCTTGGTAATTGCGGTCTCATCTGAAATCTAAATTGCTCTTGCCTGTGTTATAAAAAGAAAGGGCTTCCCAGCTGCTGGAATTTGGATGTATTTTCAAATGTGTAACCAATAAAATATAACCCAGAAGCCAGTCTGTGGCTCTACCCTGTTAAGATTTTTGTTTGTGTGGTTCATTTGCTCACTTTGTGGTTTGTCAGTCAAGTTGTATAAAAAATAGAATAAAATAAAATGGATGTAAACAGTTTTTTTAAATTTATTTTTATTGTAAACAAATGGGATACATCTTGTTTCTCTGTACATGAAGTGGAGGCATACCATTTGTGTAATCATACATTTACCTAGGGTAATAGTTTTTGATTCATTCTGTTATTTTTTTCCTTCCCCCCCACCCCTCATTTCCCTCTATACAGTCCCTCCTTCCTCCATTCTTGCCCCCCTCCCACCCCCATTATGTGTCATCATCCACTTATCAGAAAGATCATATGTTCTTTGGTTTTTTGAGATTGGCTTATCTCACTTAGCGTGATATTCTCCAATTTCATCCATTTGCCTGTAAATGCCATAATTTTATTAATCTTTATGGCTGAGTAATATTTTAGTGGAATTATCCAACTTTTTCTTCTCAATTTAACACATAAAATATGGATGATAGTTTGCTGCTTTCACAGACTTAATTTTTTTCCTTTTAGATGATTATTATTTGGTGCCTTGCCAATTTCAGACAATTCTTTCCTGTTTTTCTACAATCTAACTATTCCACGTGAAAACTAACTCATAATATTGCCAGTTTTGAGATCAAGATTTCGGATTTCTCTTATAGTAATTTGTGTGTGTGTGTGTGTGTGTGTGTGTGTGTATGTGTGTGTGTGTGTAAGAGGGAGAGAAGTGCAAAAGTGAGAGAGAGGTAGGGAGAGAAGTAGAAAGTTAAAGTGATAGGGAATATTACTGAGCAGTTTGAAAATAATTTGATAGGATGGCATGGAAGAAAATCAGTGTTGAGAGAGCAAAACTAAGCGAAATTTTAAAAAATGGTACATTTGAATCTTGTGATATAACTTTTTTTGAACTAAAGATACTTTCATGTGAATGCTGAAACACTTTATAAATCAGTTTGGCATTGATCTCTTCATTCCCCAAATCCCTTTAAGGAAGGCCAGTCCCTGGTTTTTGAGTTGCCCCTCTTGTTTTGACCTCCCTTTGTCTCTTCATTGAGTCTTCCTTTCTCTCTTCTTCCATTACTGATATCTGAGATAAAATTCAATTTAAGTAAAAATCAAGTATTCATATAATTGCATCTGTTTTGTTTTATAAGCTTAGCATCAAATTTGATTACTTTTTCTAATATAGTGTATTCCTTTTTTATTTTAGCTACCACAGAGTAATCTAGGACTTTGCTATGTCTCTCCTAGATCATTTAACCTTTATCATATTAAGTTCTATGCATCTCCTTGACCATGCCATCTGCCTTTATCAGAGGCCTGTGGTGATTTTCTTTACATGACTGGTCAAGTCTGAAATTCTTACCCCTTCCCTAGTATTTTATTATAAAAATTCCTAAGTACACAACAAAGTTTACAAGGAATTCATTAACTCCACCATCCAAATCCTGCCCCACATCTTACTGTTTTGTTTTTTTATCTCATACCCACCATCTGTATGTTCTGCTATCCATCTATTCATTGACTTGCTTTTTGATACATTTCAAAGTAAATTGCAGATATTATTATACTCAAAACTAAATACTTCTACATCCAAATTATAGTTAAACAGTATATATAGTTTATCTTTTGCTGTAAAATTTATGTCAGAAGAAGTACTAAAACCTTGACATACATTCTGTGCCTTTAGAATAATGCATGCATATGTGTACATTGACCCTTATAGAACTTGCCAGTATCACAGCTGTATCCTTCAGACTCCTTTCTCAGTTTGCATTGCTATTCTTACCCCATAGCAACTATCGTTCTGAGTTTTCTTCCTCCTCTGTAGGTTACTTTTGTTTGTTGTAGAATTTCATGTAAATGGACTTATACAGTGTGGACTTTTTTGCTGAAGACTTTAGTAAATTTCATTTTTTTTACCCTATTTATTGAAACCCTTCACTAGAATACCCTAAACTTTCACTCCATTTTTATTTCTCAAACTTCTTTATTCTCTGAGGCAAACATTACAGTTATTCTGTTAATTTTCCCAAGTTGTGTCAGATTCTTGGAATATTTCTGCATTTTCCTTTCTATAATCTTTTATATGTACAACATTTTTTCAGTGTACTGTGTGCAATTTATATCTGTTGATGTAATTCAACAAGATATAAATGTGTTGATTTCATAATTAGAAGAAATTTTTGGCAGATTTTGATAATTGGTCTGAATTATTATTTGGCAACACAAAGTACATTTTATATGCTAATGCTGATATAAATTCTTTAAATGTATCAACACAGTTTTTATAATAACCCTGTTGTTAGGTACTATAATTGCCATTTAATAGATATAGAAAGTGAGGCATAGAGAAGTTGAATGCTTTGCCTAAGAATACCTATTATGTGACACAGTTAGGATGTGAACCCAGGAAGTTTGTATTTCTTTGACATATTGCAAGCTTTTATTATCTTTTTTTTTCTTTGTAAGTAATTGTCACGGGTTGGCCTGCCTTCCCTCCTTTCCTTCTTTCCCTTCTTTTATAACTACATAAAAGACTATGTCAAAGACTGGTAATTAGATAGCATTTTAAAAAGGTGAACTTTAAAGATGATTCTTTCTTGAGTTTTAGAATATGACATATTAAAAATATATTATTGATATGTACATTGTATTCTGATTCTTATGTGTTACATTAAAATTATAAGAAAAATTGTTGAAGTCTTGAAAGAATGAATTTGGATTATGAGTTTGATGAACAGAAGTAAATTTATTCTTGTAGTTCTTAGCTATCGGCATTGCATTATAAGTTATTGTGAGAATTGGATTGCATTATTAGTTATTATGAGCATTGGATTATAAAAGTAATATCTTAACACATTTGTCTAATCCTCCCTAAGCACTTGTCATAAACTAAGGAATAACTTGGTCATGAAGAAGCAGATTATATTTGTATTGCCTAGTAAAGAGGCCACTACAACTGTAATATCTAGTACCTGAATTCTATCTAGTATGATAAAAAAAAAGGAAAAGATAGTAAAATGTCTCATTAATACTTTAAAAAATAACTTTTACATGTTGAAATAATTTTTTGAAATATTGGATTAAAGAATATATATTATTAAAATCAATTTTGCCCATTTTTATTTTTGTAATGTAACTACCAGTTAATTAAAATTTGTGTATGTGCCTTATGTTGTATTTGTTGGGTATTAAAGGTGTCTAAGTAGGGTATCTCTTCTCTAGGAATCTGATAGGGAAGAAGACCAATTAGAATGGTACTTAGAATGGTAATTAGAAGGCAATTAGAATGGTATGGAAGTGAGATAGGAGCTCAGGCATAGGAAATATACGGGTGAGTTCTGAAGGTTATACAGCAGTAACTTTTTTTTCTTTTTACCTTCTTTTGAGGTCTTCTAGTCAAATTTTTGGATGGAAGGAAATAAATGACAAAAGCAGATAAGCATTTAAAAATGTTTTTTTGACATGTTTTTTTCTCAAGAGTGTTGGTTCTCAGTATAATGAAACAAATTAAGGTTGAAGAAGGATGTCTGAATTTGGTCCCAGAGGCCACCATTCTTTGTCTTCTCCTTGCTGCCTTGTACAAGCAAATGAATAGTAGTACCATTTGGTAGTTGGGACACACATCAGTTTTAGGTCTATTAAGTTCATGTTTTCTGTAGTACATCCAGTTGAAGGTTAATATTAGGTGATTGAATGTGTGGAACTACTATAGCCTAAAAAACTCTGGGCTGGCAATATAGATGTAGGTTAATTTAAGTCATAGGTAGGTATTAAGGATTGAGTAACAGGAATAGAGTCTAGGGCAAACCCCTGAGACCAAGCAAGGTGAGGAAAAGGAGAATAAAAGCCACTGACAGAGAATGCTCAGAGAGGGAGCAGTTCAGCCAAGGTATCTTTCAAGAAGCAGTAAGTATAGACAAATGTGTTTCTTTTTCTTTTTTCCTTTTAAATTTATACTTTTATTGTAAGATAATTACAGATTAACGTATAATAGTAAGAAATTACACAGATTCAGTTTATCTTTTACCTGATTAGTTTCCCTGATGATAATATCTTGCAAAACTATAATCTAATATTACAACCAGGATATGGATGTAGAGATGGTCAAAATGTTGAACAATTTGATCACCACAGGGATTGCTCCTGTTGTTATAGTATAGCCAAGGTCACTTCTCTCTTGGTCTCCCTTCTTGTCCTTAACCCCTGGCATCTTCTCTGTGTGTGTGTGTGTGTGTGAGAGAGAGAGAGAGAGAGAGAGAGAGAGAGAGTGTGTGTCTGTGTGTGTGTGTGTATTTCTTTAATAAGGATGTTTTTGGGGAGAAATCTGGTTTCCTGGATAGGATTCGATTAGGTGGCAAAACTAGATTGCAGGAAGCTGAAGAATTAATGGGAGGTGAAGAACAGAAACAGTGTTTATTAGTAAAAGAGATGGGGGATGGGGAAGATTTTGGTAGCTATTATAGGATATAGTTAGCACATGACAACTTGGTGTGTAGGTATATTTACTTGGTTGTGACTTCCATAACTGTTTCTGTATTTTCATTCTTGGAATACAATGTGGCATCCCTTCACAAAGGAGCTACCTGGTAACAGTTGTTATCAGGATTTTAATTTAACTTTTTTTTTAATTCAACAAGATTCATTATCAACATTATCTCCAGATTGTCTACTTTACTAAATCTATATAAGGGCTTAATTTTGCTCAAGTTTAAATGTGATGTGGACCTTCAGCATGGCATAATGGAAAGGGAATGAACTTTGTAATTGAAATTAACACTTTGGCATTTTAGGTATGTGGTCTTGAACAAATCAACTACCACTTTGGTTTTTTTCCCTCCTTACCTATCAAAAGAGAATATAATACCTCCTTTGTTGTTGGGCCCTTGTAAGATTCACTATGAAACATGTTAAGTTTTTTATGTTCAAATACAACTTCCCATGTTATATATGCCAACTCTGCAGTTTTTATAATTTGATTTAAAGTTGTAATTGTGATATGGTGTTATAAATTTAAGAACAAGCATATTTACTTGAAACTTGAATGAAAAATTAGCCTTTGAATTTAAAAAAGTGTTTCTTTTCTTGTTCCTCCCTCCCCTACCATCCAGGTCCTGAGGGAGTCTAACAAATTAGCAGAAATGGAAGAACCACCCTTGCTTCCAGGAGAAAATATTAAAGACATGGGTCTGTAATGGTATTTTTTGTTTAATTTCCTTCTCCTGTCTGACTGCAGACTATTCAGTACCCTCTGCATGCGGAGAATAAACTAGTAGCACTTATTCCCTGCAGACTGCCAACCTATAGTGTGTGCTGCAAGCCTCAGATGGTAGTGTTCATGTTTGGGCTACTGGAAAATAGGAAAATGAATTTTATCTGGTTTCATCTCTGGTTTGTTTTATTTTCTTTGAGTGCAGGTGGATTTATTTTTAACTGTTGCTCAATTTCATGAAGAGAAATTTCATTATTTTGAATTACTACATTAACATTGGGTTGTGTAGATGAAAACATTGACTTGTCACTCTATCCAAGTAGTGTTTCTTAAAACACATTCTCTCATGTTTACCTCCTTTATAGTGTTTTTTTTTTTTTTCTCTGAATAAAGTCAGGTCAATTTTTGGATAAAAATACTTCATCTGCATTGCAAAATAAGCCATTTGTCTGAAGGTGCCTTTCTCTGTACTGCTTAATGTGTATAATATGAACTGGAAACTCAAAATGAGCATCTAAACTGTATTTTTATCCCCAAGCGCTAGCTTTATTTTGATAATTTACATAATACTCAGAGATTTTTGAGAAAGAAAATAATATTAACAGATCAAAATAAAATTCTTTTTAGCCAAAGTGGATCAAGTAGATGATAGTTTCATTTTATTATCAATAATATTTTTAAAGGATTTAATGAATGTTTCATTTGCCCTGGCTAGGTGTCATTTTCTTGTGTACAGATAAGCCAAAGAAAGAAACTACCCTCTAAATGGGTGGTTAACTACTAAATTTAGGTTTTTAGCCCTAGCACGGATTTTGTCCCTTCTTGCTCTTAACATGATTGAATAACCTCCTCAGTCTTTTTTCCCTTCTCAGCATCGTGTATACACTAAGCTCTTAATCTGTTGAATGAGGTACTAAGTTATCATTGAATGTTACATAAGAACAATAGTTTTTGTCTGCTTGCTATCTCATTTAGTCATTCTCAGATTAATGGTCTTAGGATATTAGCCCCATTTGGTGGATGAGGTTCACAAAGGAAAGCACAGGAGGATTGCCTCAATAATAAAATTTTATCTAGCACTGTGACAGTTTCTTTTTTCCTATTCCAAGTCTAATGTCTATGCTCCCTCCCCTGAAATATGTGGACTTAACAAAATATTTTCAAGTTACAATTCAAGTTTCTTTCATTGATTTTTCTTCATTTAATATCAATACTAAGACTTGAGCCATTTCTCTTTTCCCACTTATATACTCTATTCTGTTGATTATATTCAAATTAATGATCTCTCATGTCATGTATTGGTTGATGATTACTAAATTTATATTTCCAGTGTGAGACTCCATCCTCATGGATGCCTAAAAAATGCCCAACTTAGATTCAGACCTTGTATCTACTATAGGAATCTTATACCCAGCATATCTAAAACTAAAATCATCACCCTTAACTCCAGACTTACTCTTTTCTTGCATTCTCTCAGTTGACATCATTACCAACTGTTCATTCACTGAAGTCAGAAATCTGGTTGTCATCCTTGACTATTCTTTTCTTCTTAACATCAAACTAGTTATCAGATCAGGAGGAGTCAATTGCAAAGACTTTCTTGAATTTATCTTGTCTTCATTTTCAGAAGCCCTTGTTATATTTATTTACATTGCATTTCAGGAACTTATGAGAGACTTCAAATGGAAATAGCATATGCAACTTTTATTTATTTTTGAAATGCTGGGGATCAAACCTAGAGCCTAATGCATGCTAGTCAAGCACTCTATCATTCTACCCAACACCTCAGGTGGAAATATTATATAAAAAAAGATCTAGGCTTGAGGTACATATTTAGGAATCATCAGCACATAGGTATTGGTTGAAAGTAGGAGGAGGAAAATAACCCAGAGACTGTATGGAGTGAGAAAAGGACCAAGAACATAACTTTGGTGATCACTAACACTGTAGTTATATGGGAGAAGAGTAATGACAGAGGGAAATTGAAGAGTGGACAGAATATGATATTCTTTTTTTGTGGGGGTTGGGTACTGGGAATTGAACTTGGGTATTCTACCTCTAAGCTATATCCCCAGTCCTTTTTATTTTTAATTTTGAGACAAGACCCCCACTAAGTTGCCTGGGGCCTTGCTAAGTTGTTGAGGATGACCTCAAACTTGTGATCCTCTTGCCTCAGCTTCCCGAGTTGCTGGGATTACAAGTGTGCTGTCACCATGCTGGGCAAGTAGGTAGAATATGATTCAAGACAGTTGGTGCGAGCCAGACTAGACAGTTACCTTTGTCAGAACATGTTCTTTATTTTCCTCACTTATGTAGCTTGGATCAGTTTTTTTTTTTTTTTTATCACTATCTTATTCATCTAAAGGATACCTGCCAGTAGGAAAAATTCCCTTGCCTATGTTCTTGAATACTTTCATGATCCTGTGCCTGAATGGATTTTTCCCATCTGTGTATACTTGAGTGTGTTTTTGTTTCTTTCTATATAGACTGAATGCTTTAATGCATTACATTTCTTTGTATATATTATCATTCTCATAGATGTGTATTCTCAAGGTCATTTTGATATTCCTCACAGAAACTATTAGTATTCTTACACTCTGATATTAGTGCAAATTTGAGAAGATCAGTAAATCTAAGATCTTTTGGTAATAGCAGGCAGTATGTTATTGCAAAATTTATAATACCAAACATAAATATATCTTAAAATCATCTATATAGACCTGATTATTGTGCAAAAAATTAAATGTAATAGGAAAAGAGTCTAATGTAAGGGCAACTTGCATATTTTCATCAAAACAAGACCTTGGGTTTTAAATTGGTTTACTATGAATACATGGTTTACATAAAAAAATAGTTAAAGCAGTTTAAGAACATCAAAGAATGCCTTAGGAAATGACTCTCAGAATATTGTGGGCTGGCCACATCAGGAATAGAGATATTCCCAGACTGCAGTAATTCACACTTTAATAGAGAAGGCAGATGTTAAACAGACTATGCTAAGTTAGTAACTGGGTTTTGCCCTGAGGGTGCCTGATGTTGTGAACAGAGGTTTGAGTTTTTAGTCAAGGGAACTGAATTCAAGTTTTAAAGAAAACAGTTACTAGTTTTGAAACATTCATCTTTAAAACTCGAAGAGATAACAATTACTAGTTTTGAAACATTGGGCAATTTATTTCACTTTTCTGAGACCTGATATTTTCATCTAAAAATTGTAGCTAACTGTATTCCAGTATTTAAGGATTAAGGTTAAATGAAGTACTGAGGTGAAAAGTACTTTATGAACTAAAATGCTAGGTCACCAGTGGTATTTATTATTGTCATTTGCACTGGTAAGGATCCTAGTCATACAATCTTCCTTCTGCTTCATGAAAACCGAGAGCATCTTTTCTATTCAGAGTAACTTAGCCCGAGCAAACAGATGAAAGCAGGGACTGATGATGGCAGTAGTAACAAAGGTCCAAACCCTTGTGGTTGTATAGTACTTTGAATTTTAGAAGCACTTTCATGTATATTATCTCAGTGATTTTAGAGTTAAAGGGAAGGAGGCCAAAAGCTTTAGAACAAGATGGCCATATCCTGTGGTGGGTTATAGGAAAATAAGACCCATTTTTTTCTTGTGCTAGTTAGAAAACTAGTTCTAGAAGGAATCCAGAAATACTTCTAGTAACATTGTATAAACCCTTCTTAGTTGAAGTGAAAATTCATAAGGATAAAAAAAATGTGTGCAAAGCAAGTCTGTGTATCTTTATATAATGAAGGTTTAATTTAATTTTAAAACCTTTCCCCTAAATGAAATACTTTGGAAATACTGTTTAAAAATTTATCTCATACTTGAGCCTTCCTAGGGAATCATTTTGAAGGTTAGAAATGATTGTTGAAAAATCATTCCCAATTCAAATTCCATACAAAATTCTTCAAAGTGATGAAAAAGAAGCAAAGTCAGGAAGTTGGAGTATCTTATTAAACATATTTCATGACCCTAAGCATTTCCAGAAGCCCCTTGAAAGGTTCTTAAAAAGTTGTGGCTCCAAAAAATTGTACCTTACTTTCTTGGAATGATAAAGAAATTGCTTTATGTGCTGATTTACTACAATAATGGCATAGCAATTATTTGTATTTTAAGATTTTAAAAAAACCCTCATATTGGTCATTTTGACCCCTCTGCCATTTTAAATAATATTTTCAACTTGTGGTTTCTGAGTTTCCTGCTTAATC
Source organism: Sciurus carolinensis (assembly GCF_902686445.1). Taxonomy (NCBI): domain Eukaryota; kingdom Metazoa; phylum Chordata; class Mammalia; order Rodentia; family Sciuridae; genus Sciurus; species Sciurus carolinensis. Next base: position 96,995,870 of record NC_062223.1, on the reverse strand, counting down.
AATTAATGCATGCTTTAAAAAGTAAAATGTCATATACATTCATTGTTTATTTCTTATTAAAACATTGCTCATGATCATTTCTCTACTAAGTTGGACGTCATTTGATTGGTCGGGAATATATCCCCTTACAATATTAAATTGTTTTGTGTACCTTTCTTTTCACCTACAGTATCTACCCCAGGAATATAATCAGATCAGTAATTTCTGATAATTCTATTATTTGGGTATTACATTTTTAGAGATATATTGACAAACTGGCCAGACCAGGAAGACCAAGAGATGAGTAAAGTGATCTAGAACCTGAGAAGATAAATGCTTACAGTGCTTCCGTACATTATATGTTATTGCCATCATTACCAGTACTCCTCTGCCCTGCTACTCCAGTCATCACATCTGATTTATTTCGCAGACATAGCAGGAATCTCTGTTTTCTTCTGTTTTGTCTCAGTGGAAGAGATACACTTCCACCTCTTCAGACCTTCCCTTTTATTCTACATTCTTCCCCCAGATTAATGAAGGATTAGAAGCTTGGATTAGGTTTTTCAGGTCTGTTGGAATCATTGATTATATGGTTTGTAGGCATAAATCACAATAATTTTGGGAGATGAGGAAGTTGTTTTTAATAGCATACAATGTAAATTGAATGTTTTGCTTTTCAGCCAAAGATGTAACTTACATCTGTCCATTTACTGGTGCTGTACGAGGAACTCTGACTGTCACGAATTACAGGTTATATTTCAAAAGTATGGAACGGGTAAGACTCGTTGGATTTGATTTTTGTATTTATGTGTGTGTGTTGTTTGCAGCCAGATTTGTTTACTTGTGATCATTTTTAATTAAAGAATTTCTGAATGAAATTTCTTTCTTCTTTTTTTCTTCTTTTGGTACTGGGGATACAGAACCCTAGTGCCTTGACATGCTAGGCAAGTACTCTACCACTGAGCTTCATTTCCTATCCTCTGATTAAGATTTCTATCTTTAACTATAACTGTGCTTAGTTTTATTTTTTCTTTCTTTTAGGACCCACCATTTGTTTTAGATGCTTCTCTTGGTGTTATAAGTAGAGTAGAAAAAATTGGTGGTGCTTCTAGTCGAGGTGAAAATTCATATGGACTGGAAACTGTGTGCAAGGTAAATTTTATAACTTGTACAACTTTATTTGGATTAAAAAGTTTTCTGCTAAATAGAACCTGTACTTGGAAACTGGTTTTCAGAATACCAAATGGATCTTTTACTAGAAATATCTTTCTAGTAAAAGAAAACATTTACATTTACCACTAAGTAATACCATGTTCCACTTCCCAGGTGATTTTTGTTGTACTTATTATAGCCCAATTAGCATCCAAGCACATTTCAATTTCAGATCACATTATTCCTTTATTTATTATTATTATTTTTTGCTGTTCTACCAGTGCTTTAAGTAAAAGAAACAGCACATATATAAATTAAAATACTTTCTTGTGATAATTGTCAAGGTTTTGTGAATCTTGTATTACATACTTAGTAATTATTTTCATGTTTTTCATTATAGTCAGAAGGGCTCTGTGAGTGTAATAGCTGTCAGCCATGTCTCAAGCATATTGTTTCTTGATCACTTTTCTGTAGTCAAGTAGTAAATAGAACATAGAAGAGAATATGAAACAGACTGACTTTAAAATCGTCATTTTCAATATATTCTTTTCTATGGAATCAAGACCATTACAGATAAACATACTTATTTATAGGGCTCCTGCTGTGATTGATACTTTCTGAGAACTCTTGTAGCTATCAGAATGATTCTGAGTATCTTTATTAATTATAAAGATATTTACTGAGGGAAAATAAGACCTCATAAGATCTCAATTTTAGTTCCTACATATGGATATTTTGAAATACAGTAAATTTAGCATTCTGATTTTGGGCCAGATTTGTAATACACTTTTTAAAAAAATTGTTTTTAGTTGTAGATGGATACAGTAACTTATTTTGTGTGTGTGTGTGTGTGTGTGTGTGTGTGTGTGTGTGTAATTGTGTTTTAATGTGGTGCTGAGAATTGAATCCAGTGCCTCACATGTGCTAGGTAAGCGCTCTACCACTGAGCCACAACCCCAGCTCCGATAACAGTGTTTTATTTGCTTCTGCTTTGTGGGTGGAATAGTATGTTGTGTTCCCATGTTTGGTATTACATTATGAGATATAATAAAGGTATTTTGAATCCTGCTTAGGTTATAACATTTAAATCAAATGGATAGTCTTAAAGATATTCTTAATCTCTATTTTCTAAGTGCTCTTAAGATATCAATAAAACAGAACATGAATATCTGAATTCAGCCTAAGCATAGAAAATTAGAGTATACATAATGGAAGACAGTCCTGGTCTTTAGATAAAACTATAGAGCCTGGATAATATCAGCCAAACTATTCAGAATTCTCCTGCCAGTAGGTGGAACTTGACTTTCCAATGGACAGAAGATCTTTGGCAGTTTGGTTCTCTTAGTCTAAGAGGAGGGGATTTATCAAGAGAAGTTCAAATGAAAATGAATTTTGGGAAGAGATAGTAAAGTAGGAAAATGATCTCCAGATACCATGGAAAGTAACAAGAGTTAATTAGGTTTAAACAGGGAAGTTCATGACAGGAAATAGGCATTCACAGGGAAGGACATATGTTGCCAGTGTGCCCTACTCATGATATTAAGCTTCAGATGCAGTATCTGTAATTTCCAGCCCTTATATCAATTTCTGCCTCTTATTGGCCAATGTTGAGTTCACAAGTCCAGAAGCATAGCCAAATTTTCTGCCCTCTGAATTCTGCCTTGTTTTAGAATGTCTTGTGTTTCTTATTTCTCTCAATGAACCATTATACATTTGCCTGCTTCCAGAAGCTACTGTATATTTTTCTATCCCATAGTCACAGATCTTATCATTTTACAAGGTAGTTCCACATCAACTTATTTTCATTAAATAAAAAGTGAACAGTGATTAATTTGTATCCAAAATATTTTCTAGGATATTAGGAATTTACGATTTGCTCATAAACCTGAGGGGCGAACAAGAAGATCCATATTTGAGAATCTAATGAAATATGCATTTCCTGTCTCTAATAACCTGGTAAAATATTTCTTATTTTTGGAAATATTATTATTATAATTACTGGTATAAGTAAACTTGATTAGGCTATCTAGAATTTCTGCATTTATATCCCTGCTTTGACATTTAACCAGATATATAGTTTAAGTTAATCTAATCTCTTGAGCCAATTTCTTTAGATATGAAACAAGGAAGCTGTACTAGCTCATTTCCAAGGTCATTCCAGCATGAACATTCTATAATTATATGATCTTTCTATCCAGGATATTTCCATGATGAAAAGCTGTAATTGAACTTCATTAGGATTTGAAATTTCAAATTCGTAGGACTTGAAATGTTTTCAGTTGGGAGCTCCAGTTAAGATTAGCAATTTGGGAGGGAAGCAGGGTGAATAATGAGCTTTTACTACATGCCATTGGGAAGTTTTGTGACAGTGTTAGGTGTCCTCATTTATGTAATATTATTTTACTTCCACAGTAGCCCTATTTTTCCCTGTTTTAGAGATGAAACCAGGATCAATTATGCATTTGACTCAAAGACATAGCTAATAGAGAATAGACTTTGGAATCAACACTGGTTCTCTGACTCCATTTTCAACTTTTTTTTTTAACATTATAGTTGTTTCTATCATTATGTCTATAAAAATGATAAATTGAAAGCCAAAAAATAAAAACCTTATTCTGTGTGGTTTAGAAAATATAGCATAAACTTAATAGTTGATTAACTAATTCTATCAGAAAATGCCTTTTTAAAAAATGTAATGTTTTTATTATTTTTAGAAATAAACCTACAAAAAGCTACCAAATATATTTGAAGGAGATGTGATAGTAATTTAGCATTTGGTAAATTTTGTGTGTGGGTCTATGTGCTTTCTATACTTTAAAAAATATGTAAAAAAAATACATTTTCAAATATAAAACAAAAACCAAAACAATAATAGAAAGTGCTGATACAAAATATTCTTGAAGATATGTAAATGAAAACTTTGAGTATAAGGATGTATTCTATTCATTACCTTCTTAAATAGCTCTTTAACTCTGCTTACTATTTTGTAGCCTCTTTTTGCTTTTGAATATAAAGAAGTATTCCCTGAAAATGGGTGGAAGCTATATGATCCTCTTTTAGAGTATAGAAGGCAGGTATGTACTACTGTTTGTTTTAGGTTTAGTATTCTATATTCTTTTTTTTTTACAAAGAAAACTTCAGGGGTAGAAGTAAACAACTTTTTAGAATTTTGGTTTGTTTTTGTTGTTACATGAAGGTTAATCCTGATTGTTTGGCTTCCTTTCGTTTTCTTTGAACTCTACTTTCCAGGATATGCCAGTGATTTTTTATTTATCTTTCCTTTTGTAAGAGGTTTCAAGTATTAGTTTATTTAAAAATGTCTAATAGTTGTAAAGATAAAAATAAATATAAATTTTAATTTTCTTATCTACCATCTTGCATTATTCTTTTAAATTTTCCTTTTGGGCATGCTATGATTTAATTCCGAAAACATTTCTTAATAATTCTACTCCTTATAATTTAGCTCCATATACAGTTTTGAAAATTTTATATCTTCACAGAGAACACAGTGTACTCTCTCTTTTGTTGTGTCAAAGGACAACATTGATTTATTATGGTCAGTGACCATAGTAAGAATAACCCCTCTACATTTTGGCATTAACGTATGATATTTTTATATTATTTTATATGCAGATCAAACTTTAACTGCTATTTGGTAACCTTCTCAAGTATTTACTGTCCTACTTTGATTCAGTTTAGTTTGATAAGTATTTACTAATGCCTGCTTGCCCCTTTACTATTTACTTTCTAGTTCTTCACCAGTATTAGCAGCTTTTGAAGGAAACATCTATTATTTCCTTGAAATTTTTCATACTCCAGTGGGAAGGCACTACAGTTATTTTGTCATGTTGTATCCTTAGGATGTAGCAGTGCTTGGCATGTTGTACATAGTATCTCTTGAATAAATAAATGAATGAATGAACCTTAGGAGAGTATTCTGCTTATAGTATGTGCTCTGTAAATATTTGTTAAGTAAAAAATTGTTTTATTAACTAAATCATGTGGCACGCGCATGTGTCCATGCATGCGCGTGCGTGCATAGACACACACACACACACACACACACACACACACACACACAAATATACGTACACATATAGATACCAGAGATACCAGGCTTTTCTTAGATATTTTGTAAATATTAGTTAATTTCATCTTTATAATTAGTTACCAATATTATCTACATAGCATGTGAGTGAACTGAGGCACAGAACATTGAGTAATCTGCCCAAAGCAACACAACTAATAAGTGTGGAAACCAGGATTTGAATTCAGGAAATCTAACTCCAGACCTATGTTCCTTACCATTATCCTTTGTGTCCATTTTTAAAAATCAGTTTTTTAAAAATTGGATTTCTGCTGCTAAGAGACTATTACTTCTTGTAGAGCAAAATCATCCAGAGTAGCTATAATGAAGATTTCACCTCTTACTGAGAAATGTATTTGTATTAATCAGATAATTGGAAGAATACAGTTTTAAAATTGACTCTAATTGTAACTGAGGACCATATTTACATTTAGGTATGACTAAGGGAGCATCTGCAGTTAGTTCCTTTCCTTGACTGACACAGACTTGCATTTTACTATATTTAGTAGTGACTTAACATTAAAATTTTGGTACAAAAATGAACACAGAGCCTTACATTAGAATATCTCATCCCAAAAGCATGACCACCATAGTCAGACTGCTATTCTAGTAGTTTCAGAGATGGATAATGGAAATATGAGAGTTTGAAAAGAATGGCTACTATTCTGGTTTCTTTTAATATTTCAGTTAATAATTTGTGTTATATTTTATTTCATGTGTAGGGAATTCCAAATGAAAGCTGGAGAATAACAAAGATAAATGAACGATATGAGCTTTGTGATACATACCCTGCCCTGTTGGTTGTACCAGCAAATATTCCTGATGAAGAATTAAAGAGAGTGGCATCCTTTAGGTCAAGGGGCCGCATCCCAGTAAGTATGATGCTTTGATGAGAGTGCAAAAGTTTCAGTAATCTGCTCCATGCTGAGATTAATGAATTGGAGAATTGGGTTCAGAATAAATATATCTAAAGTTGCAAGTCTTTAATTGAGATATTGGAACTGGAGTTATTAATAAAATGAAAACTTAAATTTTAAATAATAAAACTGCAAAATTAAAAAAAAAACAAAATTGCATGGTTCTTGACAATTTTTGCTGTGTATTACTGTTTCTTTATATTATATATTCTTTAGTCAAAATGATAAATGTTCTTTTCTATTAATTCCAAGAAAGAAGAAAACTTTACAAGTTTATAATGAATAACTGGATCTAGAAAGATCATCTCAAATTACTTTAGGTACAGAATTATCATAGATTCTGAAAACTTCAGAGTTGGGCAGTTTTACTGATAAAAAAATGAAACTTTAAAAGCAGTCTAAGTACTTAGCCCTGTTTTTTAATGTATTTTCTTGTAAACACAGCACTTCCAAATGAACAGTGACTTACATAAATCATTATGTGATTAAGAATTAGATGAACTTTTGCACATGCTGGAGTTGGCTTGAAAGATAATGATTTTTCCGAATAATATGAGCTGTCCTTTTATGGCTATGTGTTGGTTTCAGTTAGAAAGCAGAGCTTCGGAGAGGACTGTTTTTAAAGAAGCATTAAAAACAGAAAAGCATGTAAAGGGTATGTTAACATTTTCACCTTCATTAAGGTTTTATCATGGATTCATCCTGAAAGTCAAGCCACAATCACTCGATGTAGCCAGCCCATGGTAGGAGTGAGTGGGAAGCGAAGCAAAGATGATGAAAAATACCTTCAAGCCATCATGGATTCCAATGCCCAATCTCACAAAATCTTTATATTTGATGCTCGACCAAGTGTCAATGCTGTTGCCAATAAGGTGAGATTGTCTTTCAGTACTTAAGAATGTAATTATGGTATCTTGAATCAGATGAATTAGACAGGAACTATAGTGTAGAAAAAAGTAAAAAACCACCAGGCCATTCAGGAGTTTCTGATCTTGGCTCTTCTATTTGATGATGTGATAATGTGATTTTGAGTTAGTTATTTAATCTTCTTAAGATTGCAGTTTACATGCATTATAGAAGAATTGGTTAATACAGATAAGCAAAAAGAAGAAAATAGTTTTAAACACTCCAAACTCTATAACTATACAGAGTTTGCTTATACTTCCAGACCAGTGTGTATACACATGCACATTTATTTGAGACAAACTGGAATTTTAGTTCCTCTTCTTAAATATTAACACTGTCTATTTCTAGGTCAGTAGAAATTCATCTATAATATCATTTTAAGCTATGATAATCAATTATACCAAAGCATTGTTGGATACTTATGTTTTTTGTTTGCTTTTTGCCATTAGGAACAGTGTTTGGACAATCACCCTTTTAATAAAATTGTGAAAGACATTCCTTATTATTTTCCATCCTACTTTGCTTTTTGAGGGCATTGTGAGATCCAGGTATTCTTTATTAAACTGTAAATATATTCCTTAAAGGAGATGAGGAGGAGCATGGCCTCCTAAATCATTAATTCTTTAGTTATAGGGCATAAAAATAAAATGAGATCATGTGTAAATGAAACCCTTAGTGCAAGAACTGGTATATATTCTTATTGTAATTGCTATTCCTCCCTAAGCTTTATGGCATGGATAGGCAGGAATGAGACTTAGGATTATTTTCTAGGATCAGAGGAGAAGAATAGAGAACCGAAAAGCTGACAGGGTAAAATGTTAGATTCTTTATCTTATTTTATAAAAACTCATTCTTACACATAACTCACTGTACACAGTCCTTTTTAATTTACAAAAGTATAGATCCTTATTACTAAGGTTGCAGCACATTTTTATTTATAGTAGAAGCTTGATGAATTACTGTGTGACAAATACTTTTGTAACCATGATCCATGTCAAGAATTAAAACTTTGCCAGCCACAGTAAGGCCTAAATGAATGCCTTGCTCCAATCAATTTCACCTTCTACCCCTGGCAAAAGTAATGACTCTAATTTTCAAATAATTATTTCCATGCATTTATTTATGCTTTTATTACCAAAATGTGCTTTCATAGACTTTTTTAGTCTTACCTTTTCAAATATTGTACTCAATAAGTTTCTTAGTCTGCAGTCTTTCCTTTACCCATGTGTTTCTTGTATTTTATCTGTAGAGTTCTCACAGCCCAGACTTTGCTGATTTTATCATAATGTGGTTCATCTCTCTTCTGTCCCCTGAATTTCTGTCATATGAATCCAGAGGTTTATTCAGGTTTAGGTTCAGTCCCTTTGGCAAGACTGTAGGCGGTACACCAAGAGGCACATGGGATTTTAGCAGCTATTGATGCTCAGTGCCTAGATACACTAAAACACTATTGGTTGCAAAAAGGTTGATGTTCTAATTTGGGCTATTAGTTGAATTCTTTCTGTGAAGAGATACTTTCTCTTATTTATATTTTGGATAATTAGTTAATTCATATAAAAAAGACAGGATAAATGCTTCATTCTTCTTATTTACCTGTTTTCCCAATAGTGAATTTACTCCTATCATCCCCTTAAGGTAAGGAATTTATTAAAGTATCACTATTCATAATTAGCATTTTCTAACCTTTTTCAAGTATACCTTTTTCAAAGTAAAAAATTATCTCATCTTTGGTCAGAGGCAGCCTTTTCAAGTTATCTTCTGAGTTCTTTTCATATAGACATAGTAATTACTGTGGTTTGGATAAGTGTCTTCAATCCATGGCCCTTTTGGGAGGTGGAGCCTTTAGAAGTGTGAACCTACTGGGAGTTTTTCAGATAATTGGGGGGGCATGTCCTTAAGGGGAATGTGGAATTTTGGCATCTTTCTCTTTCACTTTCCTGCCATGAGGTAAATGATTTTGCTCTTTCATGTGTTCCTGCCATGATGTGTTGCATAAGCACAGGCTAAAAAAAGTGGAGTTATCTCATTATGAAGTCAGACCTCTAAAACTGAGCCAAAGTAGACTTTTTCTCTTTATAAGTTGATTATCTAAAATATTTGTTATAGTAACAAAAAGCTGACTGCCATAAGAAGCAGTCTGGTATAGAATTTACCACATTCATCAGAAAATCTTGTACATATTCTGCCTCAGAAAGAAAGAATCATTTCTCCAAGAAGTACTGGTTTCTGTTGGTAGAAAATGGTATTTCAAACCATGATCTTTTGCTAAGGCTGCCCATTTATTAACTGGCTTGGTTCTATTTCTAGGTCTTTTCAGTACACAGGTACTTTGTATTATATCTGCATTGTCACAGTATATAGCCTTTATTCTTTTCTACACACATCTTTCCCTTTGACATTTTGTTTCTACAAGTAGCTGTATACACTCACCTTTTGCTATCTAGAGATTCTGCATTCACAGATTCAGCTCTCTGCAGATTGAAACTAATTTTTATTTTGTTTTGGTTTTTGGTACTGGGTATTGAACCCAGAGGTGCTTTACCCCTGAACCACATCTTCAGCCTTTTTATTTTTTATTTTGAGACAGGTTCTCACTAACTTACTGAGGGCCTAAGTTGCTGTAGCTGGTCTCAAACTTCTGATCATTCCTGCCTCAGCCTCCTGAGCCGCTGGGATTACAGGTGTGTGCCACTGTGCCCAGCTGAAATTATTTTTTAAAAGTTGCATCTATATCAAATAAGTAATTTTTGCTTGTCATTATTCCCTAACCAGTATAGCATAACAACTATTTGCTTAAAATTTACATTATATTAGGTACTAATATATAATTAGGTACTAAGTCATCTGAAAGGAGATGTGCACAGGTCATGTGCAAATACCATGTCAATTTATGTAAGAGACTTTGACCATCCATGGATTTGGGAGTTCTTGGGGGATCCTGGAATAGTTCTCTAAGGATATTAAGGAATAAGGATTTTTTTTTAAAGCACTTTTATCTTTTTGGGACATAATGTGATGCACAGAAACTAAGTTCTATATAAGTTTTCTTTTTAAAATTTTAAAGGATATTAAATGTGCTACAAAGAGGGAAATATTTCAAAGAAGTTCATGGTGATTTGGCAAAGAAAACCACTAGTGACCTTTTACAATATGAAAACAAGTTTTCATAAATGAGATTTGGTTAATGAAGAGACTCCGTAAAGAGCAAATTTTTGAGGGTTTTGTTTTCTGATTCTGGATTGAATGATCTAAAACTCCATAGTTATTTAGTATCAAGTACTGATTTAAGTCTGCATATATCACAAATGATGGTTTAGATTACTTAGAGAAGTAATTCATAGTCCTAGTTTCACAACCGTCAGGGAATATCAATCAATACTATATGGTTTCCACTCTTTTAATTCACATGATGATTTTTGTTTTGTTTTGCTTTGTTTGTACTGGTGATTAAAGCCAGGGGCATTTTGTTACTGAGCTACATCCCCAGCCCTTTTTATTTTTTGAGACAGATTCTGACTAAGTTGCTTAGGATCTTGATAAGCTGCTGAGATTGGCCTCACTTGCAATCTTCCTGTCTCAGTCTCTCAAGTTGCTGGGATTACAGGCATGCCCCACCACAACCTGCTCTCTTGACTATTTTTTTTTTTTAAAGAAGGAATTCATATTTATTGAGCATTTATCAGATGCTACATAGCTGGGTTCTTTACATTCATAACCTCCCAAATAACTATTAGCATTCCCATTTTTTTTTAATTGTTTTGCTGTGCCAGGGATTGAACCCAGGTGTTACCAGAAACAATCTTTTTTTAATTTATTTTTATTGTAAACAAATGGGATACATGTTGTTTCTGTTTGTACATGGAGTAACAGCATACCATTTCCATATTCATACATTTACATGGAGTAATGATGTTTGATTCATTCCGTTATTTTTTTCCTTCCCCCCTACCCCTCCCATCTCTCTTTTCCCTCTATACAGTCCCTCCTTCCTCCATTCATGCCCCCCTCCCATCCCCCATTATGTGTCATCATCCCCTTATCATCTAGATCATTCGCCTTTTGGATTTTGGGAGATCGGCTTATCTCCCTTAGCACGATATTCTCCAATTTCATCCATTTGCCTGCAAATGCCATAATTTTATTATTCTTTATAGCTGAGTAATATTCCATTGTATATATATACCACAGTTTCTTTATCCATTCATCAATTGAAGGACATCTAGGTTGGTTCCACAGTCTAGCTATTGTGAATTGAGCACCTATGAACATTGATGTGGCTGTATCTCTGTAGTATGCTAATTTTAAGTCCTTTGGGTGTAGGCCAAGGAGAGGGACAGCTGGGTCAAATGGTGGTTCCATTCCAAGTTTTCTAAGGAGTCTCCACACTGCTTTCCAGAGTGGCTGCACTAATTTGCAGCCCCACCAGCAATGTATGAGTGTACCTTTTTCCCCACATCCTCTCCAACACCTATTGTTGCTTGTATTCTTGATAATCGCCATTCTGACTGGGGTGAGATGGAATGTTAGTGTAGTTTTGATTTGCATTTCTCTTATTACTAAAGATGGTGAACATTTTTTCATATGTTTGTTGATTGCTTGTAGATCTTCCTCTGTGAAGCGTCTGTTCATATCCTTAGCCCATTTGTTGATTGGGTTATTTGTATTCTTCGTGTAGAGTTTTTTGAGTTCTTTATCTATTCTGGAAATTAGTGCTCTATCTGAAGTATGAGTGGCAAAGATATACTCCCACTCTGTAGGCTCTCTCTTCACATTGCTGATAGTTTCCTTTGTTGAGAAAAAGCTATTTAGTTTGAATCTATCCCAGTTATTGATTCTTGCTTTTATTTCTTGTGCTATGGGAGTCCTGTTAAGGAAGTCTGATCCTAAGCCAACAAGTTGAAGATTTGGACCTACTTTTTCTTCTATAAGATGCAGGATCTCTGGTCTGATTTCAGGGTCCTTGATCCATTGTGAGTTGATTTTTGTGCAGGGTAAGAGATAGGGGTTTAGTTTCATTCTGTTGCATATGGATTTCCAGTTTTCCCAGCACCATTTGTTGAAGAGGCTATCTTTTCTCCATTGCATATTTTTGGCCCCTTTGTCTAGTGTGAGAAAATTGTATTTATTTGGGTTTGTGTCCGTGTCCTCTATTCTGTACCATTGAGCTACCTGTCTATTTTGGTGCCAATACCATGCTGTTTTTGTTACTATTGCTTTGTAGTATAGTTGAAGTTCTGGTATTGCGAAACCCCCTATTTCATTCATCCTGCTAAGGATTGCTTTAGCTATTCTGGGTTTCTTATTCTTCCAGATGAATTTCATGATTGCTTGCTCTATTTCTGTAAGGTACATCATTGGGATTTTAATTGGAATTGCACTGAATCTGTATAGCACTTTTGGTAGTATGGCCATTTTGACAGTATTAATTCTGCCTATCCAACAACATGGGAGATCTTTCCATCTTCTAAGGTCTTCCTCAATTTCTTTCTTTGATGTTTTGTAGTTTTCATTGTAGAGATCTTTTATCTCTTTGGTTAGATTGATTCCCAAGTATTTTATTTATTTTTTTTTGAGGCTATTGCAAATGGGGTTATTTTCCTCATTTCCCTTTCAGCTGTTTCGTCGCTTGCATATAAAAATGCTTTACATTTATGTGTGTTGATTTTATAGACTGCTATTTTGCTGAATTCATTGATGAGGTCTAGAAGTTTTCTGGAGGAGTTTTTTGGATACTCTAAATATAGAATCATGTCAACCGCAAATAGTGACAGCTTAAGTTCCTCTTTTCCTATTCGTATCCCTTTAATTTCTTTGGTCTGCCTAATTGCTCTGGCTAGAGTTTCGAGGACAATGTTGAATAGAAGTGGTGAAAGAAGACATCCTGTCTTGTTCCTTTTTTTAAAGGGAATGGTTTCAGTTTTTCTCCATTAAGAATGATGTTGGCCATGGGCTTAGCATAAATAGCCTTTATAATGTTCAGGTATGTTCCTACTATCCCTATTTTTTCTAGTGTTTTGAGCATGAAGGGGTATTGTATTTTGTTGAATGCTTTTTCTGTGTCAATTGAAATAACCATATGATTCTTATCCTTAAGTCTATTTTTTCTTTATTGTAAACAAATGGGATACAGGTTGTTTCTCTGTTTGTACATGGCGTGAAGGCATACCATTTGTGTAATCATAAATTTCCTTAAGTCTATTGACATGATGGATTACGTTTATTGATTTATGGATGTTGAACCATCCTTGCATTCCAGGGATGAACCCCACTTGATTGTGGTGCACAATTTTCTTAATATGTTTTTGGATACGATTTGCCAATATTTTGTTAAGGATCTTTGCATCTATATTCATCAAGGATATTGGTCTAAAATTTTCTTTCCTTGATGTGTCTTTTCCTGGTTTGGGTATGAGGGTGATATTAGCTTCATAGAATGAGTTCAGTAGGGTACCATCCTTTTCTGTTTCCTGGAATACTTTGAGAAGTATTGGAATGAGTTCTTCTTTGAAGGTCTTGTAGAACTTGGCTGAGAATCTGTCTGGTCCTGGGCTTTTCTTGGATGGTAGATTTTTAATGGCTTCCTCTATTTCATTGCTTGATATTGATCTGTTTAAATTGTGTATGTCCTCCTGGTTCTGTTTGGGAGGAGCATATGTCTCTAGAAATTTGTCAGTGTCTTTGGTAGTTTTTATTTTGTTGGAATACAGATTTTTGAAGTAGCTTCTCATTATGTTCTGTATCTCAGTGGTGTCTATCATGATATTTCCTTTTGCATCATGTTTTTAGTAATTTGAGTCTCCTTTCTCCTTCTCTTTGTTAGTGTGGCTAAGGATTTGTCTATTTTGTTTACTTTTTCAAAGAACCAACTTTTTGTTTTGTCAATTTTTTGAATAGTTTCTTTTGTTTCAATTTCATTTATTTCAGCTCTGATTTTTATTATTTCCTGTCTTCTACTACTTTTGCTGTTATTCTGTTCTTCTTTTTCTAGGGCTTTGAGCTGTGATGTTAGGTCATTTAGTTGTTGACTTTTCATTCTTTTCTGGAATGCACTCCATGCAATGAATTTTCCTCTTAATACCGCTTTCATAGTGTCCCAGAGATTTTGATATGTTGTATTGTCGTTCTCATTGACGTCTAAGAATTTTTTAATCTCCTCCCTGATGTTTTTTGTTATCCATGTTTCATTCAATAGCATATTATTTAGTCTCCAGGTGTTGGAGTAATTTCTCTTATTTTGTCATTGATTTCTACTCTCAGTCCATTATGGTCTGATAGAACACAAGGCAGTATCTCTATTTTTTTGCATTTCCTAAGGGCTGCTTTGTGGCATAACATATGGTCTATTTTCAAGAAGGTTCCATGTGCTGCTGAGAAGAAAGTGAATCCGCTCGTTGATGGAAGGAATATTCTATATATGTCTATTAAGTCTAGGTTATTGATTGTGTTATTGAGTTCTGTGGTTTCTTTGGTTGGTTGTTGTTTGATCGATCTAGTGGTGAGAGCGGTGCGTTAAAGTCACCCAGAATTATTGTGTTGTGGTCTATATGATTCCTGAAATTGAGAAGGATTTGTGTGATGTACAGGGATGCAACAGTGTTTGGGGCATAAATATTTACTATCATTATGTCTTCCTGATTTATGGTTCCCTTAAACAGTATAAAATGTCCTTCTTTATCCCTTCTGACTAACTTTGGCTTGAAGTCCACTTTTTCTGATATAAGGATGGAAACCCCCGCTTTTTTACTGAGTCCATGTGCGTGGTAGGTTTTTTTCCCATTCTTTCACCTTTAGTCTGTGGATGTCTTTTCTATGAGATGAGTCTCTTGCAGGCAGCATATTGTTGGGTCTTCCTTTTTAATCCATTCTGCCAGTCTATGTCTTTTGATTGATGAGTTTAGGCCATTAACGTTCAGGGTTATTATTGAGATATGATTTGTATTCCCAGTCATTTGGCTTATTTTTGGTTTTTAAGTTGGCATGGTTTCTCCTTTGAGTGGTTTTTCTCTAAGGTAGTTTCTCCCTTTGCTGACCTGCATTGTTGTTTTTCATTTCCTCCTCATGGAATATTTTGTTGAGAATATTCTGTAGTGCAGGTTTTCTATTTGTAAATTCTTTTAACTTTTGTTTATCATGGAAGGATTTTATTTCATCTTCAAATCTGAAGGTTAGTTTTGCTTGGTATAGGATTCTTGGTTGGCAACGATGTTCTTTCAGAGCTTGAAATATGTTGTTCCAGGCCCTTCTAGCTTTTAGAGTCTGGGTTGAGAAGTCGGCTGCTATCCGTATTGGTCTCCTCCTGTGTATAATTTGATGCTTTTCTCTCGCAGCCTTCAAAATTCTATATTTTGAATGTTAGGCATTTTCATTATAATGTGCCTTGGTGTAGATCTGTTGTGATTCTGTGCATTTGGTGTTCTGAAAGCCTCTTGTATTTGATTTTTCATTTCATTCTTCAGGTTTGGGAAATTTTCTGATATTATTTCATTGAGTAGGTTGTTCATTCCTTTGGTTTATATCTCTCTGCCTTCCTCAATCCCAATAATTCTTAAATTTGGTCTTTTCATGATGTCCCATAGTTCTTGGAGATTCCGTTCATGATTTCTTACCATCTTCTCTATTTGGGGAACTTTATTTTCAAGATTAAATATTTTGTTTCATTTTCTGAGGTTCTGTCTTCCAAGTGGTCTAGTCTTTTGGTGATGCTTTCCATTGAGTTTTTTTATTTGGTTTATTGTCTCCTTCATTTCAAGGATTTCCATTTTTTTTTTTTTTTTGAGAATCTCTATCTCTTTGTTGAAATGATCTTTTGCTTCCTGCAGTTGCTCTGTCAGCTTATTGGTATTATCATTCATGGCCTGCATTTGCTGTTTTATCTCATCCTTTGCTTCATGAATCATCTTAATCATGTATAATCTGAAGTCCTTTTCTGACATTTCTTTTTACATACTGTCATTGGATTCTATTAATATAGAATCTAGATTTGTTTGGATCATTTTCTTCCCTTGTTTTTTCATGTTGTTCATGTATCTTCCTCTCTAGCAGTGTAGATCTGGGGTATTGCAGATTTCCCCCTATAGGCTTATAGTGGCTCTATAGGTTTCCAAAAACGTTTCTTTAAGGGGAGATCAATATTAGCAGTGCCCAAATCAGACACTATGCAATCCTAGACCAAATAGCCCCTATGGGGACAATAACAAAATTGTCATAGTAAACAAAATGAGTTTAAATATTATGTTTGGTAAAACAAACAGGTTTGCAATAAGGTCTGCAGTTTCTAATGGAGGACAAAGAGGATGCAGAGGGATGTAGAATGTGGCTGTAAATGGGATAAGAAAAGAATATATAGAAGTTCTAGAAAATAGAAAGGGTGAGAGTGTAATCAAAAGAAATTGGATGTTAGCATGCAAAAAAGGGAGAAAGAGACTCTGAGGGAATAGGTAAACAAAAAGAAAAGAGTGCAAGAAAAGTAAAGAAATAAAAACTTAAATTTTTAAAAAGGAGAAAAAAGAAAATCTACTGTATAACAGTCATATAGTAATGAAACCTCCCAGTGTTCAGTAGCCTGATGCATGAGAGGTACCTGACAGTGAGCTTCAAGCCTCCAGCAGGCGTCTCAGGATGGCATTTGCCCCACCCAAAGATCGGAGCTCTGGCTTCCAGGATTATCCAAGATGGCCGCTCTGGCTTCGAAATGTGTTGGCAAATGGGGAGCTGCAGCTCAGGGGTGGAAGTGGTCAGCTGCAGTTCCTGAAGACGGGATGTAGTTGGTCCGGCCGGGGTCCTGGAGGTCCGGTGTGTTTGGTGTGGTTGTGGGATCCTGGAGGCCAGGTGCAATCAGTCAGTCTGGGGTCCCGGTGATAGGGTGCAGTCCGTTGGTCTGGGGGTCCTGGCAGCAGGGAGCAGTCAGTCAATATGAGGGCCCCAGAGGCAGGGAGTGATTGGTTGGGCTGAGGTATCCTGGAGAGGAGGCTCAGTCAGTCTGGCCAGGGGTCCTACAGGGGGTCCTACAGGGCCTGGCTGTTGTCTCAAAATGGCGGCAGCCACGTGTAATCAAACCTGCAGGTACTGTAACAGTGAACTTCCAGGCAACAGCAGGCAGCTGGTGCTCCACTGGCAGTTGGCGATCAGTTTGCTAACTGTTGTCAGATGATCGGGAGGTGAACCTCGTGAGTTGGGTGATGGATAGGTGTAAGGCAGGGGATGGACAGGCGAGAGGCAGGCAAATGGCGGATGATAGGCGCCTGACAGTGAGCAATCTGCTAGGAATAAGGATATTAAAACCAATGCAGCCACTTTTTTCTTTTTATCTTTCTAGTCCCTCCCCTCTTTGGAGGTATTCTGAAGTTGTTCTCTAGTAACTATTTCAGCATGGGAACATCATCTGAGTAGTTGCATAGTTGCATACTGATAGCAGCTTTTTTTTTTTTTTTTAATAATTGAAATTCAGTTTTATTTTATATAAAGTACTCGGCTCAGTTGATTTTCCTGAGTACCTGAAATACATTATTCCATTTTCTTTTGGCATAGTTTCAACAAGTTTGATGAAAAACTAAAACTTTTTTTCATCTAAGACCCTGATTTTGTGTGAATATCCAAATGATTTACAACATTTTTTTTTTCCAGATTATGTCTTAATGTTAGGTGTTTGGGGTCTGTATTCTCAGGTATGCTTGTATGCTATTTCGCTTTGTAATTTTCAGTATTAAAAAATTCACATTTTAATTATAGTTCTTAGTATTTGGTTTTCTATATGTGACGCTCTTCTTCAGGTATTCTTGCTATTTGCATGTTGGCTCTTTACCTATCCATCATTTGCCACTTTCTTTTTAATTTTTTTTAATGTTTTTCTAATATCTTTTTGATTTAAGACTTTTCCTTTTCACTCATTTGTTTCAGTTGAGCTTGTATTCTTTGTAATTTAGTCTTTATTCCTGAAGTGATATTTTCTTTTATTTGTAATTTGTTCCTGAATTTCTGTAATTCATTTGAGTTTTTCTAGTCCTATGTTGTTCTCATGCCTGGTATGATTTAAAAAATGTCTTTAGCTTGCTTGAAGATAGATGGTTTCACTTTTATGTGGCATTGTCTGTAGGGATGTTATGAATGCTGCTCATATATTTTTAGGATGTCTTTGTATATCAGTCATCTTTCTGCTACTTGTTTTAAGGTGAAATTAGTTGTCCTGAACTTTCAGAAGAAAAGTTAGACGACAGCACAAAAGTTAGGCATGCCCTAAAGTCAAAAGTGCTCATTTCAATGAGCATTCTTTAATTGTTTTTATGTAGCATTAAAAACTGTGGGTCTGGGGTTGTGGCTCACCTAGCATGTGTGAGGCCCTGGGTTCGATCCTCAGCACCACATGAAAATAAAGGCATTGTGTCCACCTACAACTAAAAATATTTTTTTTAAAAAATGTGAAGGCTTACTTTCTAGTATTTCTTGGCGCCAATTTGTCTTTCCCACTCTTCACCCACACCTCTTCCCCTACCACTCCTAATCCTAATTTCCCCTCCCTTCTTAACACACACACTTTTATCCAGATTTCTTGTTCATTGCCTCTGTCCTGCTCAATTTTTATTATGCTGTGAGTGGAAGGGATAGATGGCTGGTCAGATATAAGAGTGTATAAGGCTTAGATAGCTCTGGCCCTTAAATTTACCTCTGTTGTTGTATTTTTCAACCATTAAATGAACAGACCCCTCCCAATTTCAGATGCACTTGTGAAATTAACCTTTTGTACTCATCTGTAGTTCTAAATGAAGAAAGCCAAAGCAAAGAAATAGAACAAATACTCTAGGTTTCTCTTGTCTGCCATGTGTCTACTACTTTATTTATTCCCATATACTGCTAACAGCCTGACCTTGTGACTGTTGTTCCCACCTCTTGGCATTTTGCATTTTGATGGGATACACTGTCCCCAAATCCTCTTTAAAAAAAAAAAAAATTTTTTTTTTGGTTTTACTATCTAGTTATTCTTTTTAAAAAAATCAGTTTTATGGCAATATAATTCATTTTACCATACAATGTACTCTTTTTACTCTTTAGTGTATTTACAAAGTTATATAACTAAAACCTGATTCCAGAACATTTTTATTCTGTATTTTTATGACACATTCTTTGTAGTTGCCACTACTGCCATATTTCTAAAAATTGCATCAACAAATTTGATTTGAAAAGTCTCTCTCCACCCTCATCCTGTCCTATTCCTATTCTTCAGAAGTAATCCTTGTTACCAGGTACCCACTGAAGCACTATTAATTTTGTAATTGTGTGACTCCTGGATCTAAACTATTTCTTAGCCTGTTAGTGTCAAGAAATCTGAACTTCTATTCTTTCGGTAATATGTTAGTTAGGAATTGGTGAGTTTTGTTGTTTTCAAAGGTATGAATCATGAAGACTTAAGTCATGATCACTTAATTTTATATAACTATAGTGGCTTCTCTAGTATTAATCTGTTTCTTATGGGGCTCTAAGAAGTGAAGTTTTATATATGTCATGTGGGAGACAGGATCATTTTTTATTCATAAAATTATTTAGTCCAGAAAAATTAGGTTCTCTTTTTCAGTCATAGCTTATTTTGAAAAATACCAAATATTTTCTCATTCTGTTCTGTAGCTGTTAATCCTATGCCCTTATACATACTTATTTAAAAAGAATTGTATGGTTAAAATAGAAGCAAGCTATTATCACAAAGAATTTATCCTGCAAATATTAGGATTAAAATGATGTGAAGAGGCAGGTAGGTAAATTAGTATGGGTGAACCAGACATGAGCTCCCTGCACATGGAACTTAAGTCTGGTGATTTTAGTAGGTATGAAGGAAGTCTTTTGTAAGAAATTGTTTGGATAGGATTTGAAATATGGGTAGAAAAAGTAAAGTGTTTTTAAACGTTTAAATACCTTATTATAAGTTTAACATTTAATATTTATAATTGCTACTTAAGGAAGGGTAAGTACATATTCTTGTTTGATAAAGAACATGAGGTATAGCATGGTTGTGCTAAGTTGCCTTCAGTCATGTACATTTTCCCATAGGGTTTCCTGGGCACTAGTAATAAGCATTTTCTTTCGTGTCTTGGGATATTTCACAGAATTTTTTTATGATGTCCAGAGATAATGGATATATTCACTTATGATATCCTGTGATATGTGCCTCTTTCCAGGCAAAGGGTGGAGGTTATGAAAGTGAAGATGCTTATCAAAATGCAGAACTAGTTTTTCTGGATATCCACAATATTCACGTCATGAGAGAATCATTACGAAAACTTAAAGAGATTGTGTACCCCAACATTGAGGAAACTCACTGGCTGTCTAACTTGGAATCTACTCACTGGCTAGAACATATAAAGGTGTGTGATGGGTTACTATTTCTCAAAAAATGACTTTCTCTATCCTTTTGTTTATATTGGCTCTTATAATTGAAATCAGCATGAAGATACCTTCCTAAACAATGAAAAGCTGATAACTGCTTTGCTAGAATTATTTTAAAAAAGTTTTTAGATATAGTTTTAGTTGTTGATGGACCTTTATTTTTATTCATTTATATGCAGTGCTGAGAATCGAGTCCAGTGCTTCACACATGCTAGGCAAGCACTCCACCACTGAGCCACAACCCCAGCCTGATAGAATTACTTTTAAATTTGATGTTTGTTAAATTTCCTGTGTTGTGTGTAACATTTCCTGTGTTGTGCTTTCGGTTATGTTGTACTTCTTTATTTCCCTCTTTCTGATTCTGTCTGAATTCTACTCATCCTTCTGATCCTAGTTCATATTTCATTTCTTCCCTGAAATCTTTGCAGATTGTATGCATTTCATTTTCTCTGAACTCCAAATATTCATTTTTCTTTCCATTTAATTAGGTAATACCCCATTGCTTTTGTAGATCAAACAACATATATTGTTACCTCCTAGTGCCCTAGATTAGATAAATCATAGTTCTTTTTTTTGTTCCCTGAGGAACCAGGGCATCACAGAATAGGTGCCTAGTAAATACTTGTTGTATGATGTGAGGTTAAAACCATCCTGCTCAGAGAAATAAGGTAGAGTACTTGAATGAAGAATACCATTTGAGTGTTGCATCACTTGGAGAGCAACATGTGAATACTAATTTACCTAACATGCTAATTTAATGTTTACAGCACCAAACTATTTTAGTTAATATAGTTTATATTATATGTATGAATAAATTTTTTTTCCAGTATGGTATGAATCTCAGTAATATCAGGGCATTTTATTCTCTTGAAAAGGCTGGCTATAACAGAAACAAGTTTTCATAGAGGTGAAAGACATAACAGTCTGACTGGACTTTCTCCTCTGCCAGTTCTCACACCCACAAACAAGGCTTACCTACCACTTTCTTCAGATCGCAACTCACATATAGTGTTTGGCCTTTCCCAAACACTCCTTGCAAAATAGCAGGTCTCCCAGTACTCTTTATATCCCCTTGCAGATTTTTGTCATGGACACCTCACATGTTGTCTTTTCTGCGCCTGTCTGGACTTCCCCAAGTAGAATTTCAACTTCTAATATTAAGCAGGTTCTTTGTTCTCTGTTCAATGCTTTATTTTCTACCTGGAACAGTGTCTGTCACATAGTTAGGGACCCCATAACTATTTATGGAAGAACTAAGTGACTACTCTGGATATAACCCTTCCTGATCAGTCTTAACTAAGGCTTTGGGTTAATGATTCTTATGTGTGCATATACATTTGCATAATAGATGACTTATTTAAAACAGTGACTTATTTAGAACTACTGGAGAATGGGGCCATATACATACATGTATTTTTTAAATGGTCATAAATAATTCTGATAGAGTCAGGATTGAGATTGCTTTAGAGTGCCCTATTTCCAGAATATGCCTAATAATTATGTTGAAAGTTTAGTAAGTCTGTTTTCTTTCATTCTGATCTCTGTGATGCCATACTTTTCTTTAATTATGATATTATACAGTCATTGCAGACAATGCTGTATTGTCCATTTTTAAGGATAGTTTTTGTGTTTCCTTTCTTGGTTACGTCTAATTGTTCAATTTTCACTCAAGACTTTTCAAAAAAGGTAAGTTATTTTGCAGAGTTTCTGCATATGTATCAAAGGGCTGAAATTAGATACCAGATAAATTGGCATATTAATCCAATGAGAATTTTGCTTATTAAAGAAAAGTAGCTTACTCTAAAGTTTATACTATGCTAATTTTGTGCTGTGTGATATATAAAAATCTCTGTAGTCTGTAACAAATTCTATACAATATTAGAAAGGATCAAATTTTATTCCTGTTAGGTACACTTGGTTAAGTGTAAGCATTGTTTTAAAAGAAAGATAAGGCTTCAGCTGGCATAAAAATATGATATAGAAATATTTGATGTTTCTTAGAAACAGGTAACTCTAGAATTTAACTCTTAAAACTCTCCCTCATACTTTTCCTTTATTTAGCACCCAAAGTTATCTTTAATTTGGATATTTTATTGTGCAAATTAAGTTTATGAGATTTTCTAGTTTTAAAATCAAATGTATGTATCTTTTACCATTTTCAAGAATTCTTTTTAGGAAGGGTCAACTCATTTTTTTTCACCCCACGTGGGTGTCCCCAAGAAAACTGCATTAAAAATTTTTAGAAGTATTTAATTTTTAAAAAATTTCATTTAGAAAATATATTTTCCAGCTTATTCTTGCAGGGGCTCTTCGGATTGCTGATAAGGTAGAGTCAGGGAAGACGTCTGTGGTGGTGCACTGCAGTGACGGCTGGGATCGCACGGCTCAGCTAACTTCCCTAGCCATGCTTATGTTGGATGGGTACTATCGCACAATTCGAGGATTTGAAATCCTTGTGGAGAAAGAGTGGCTAAGCTTTGGACACAGATTTCAACTAGTGAGTAATGAACCTTGACTCATGATGCATCTCATGCAAGGCCTGTGAAAATAATGGTCTTAGACTGATCATTTATCTAGTAGGGCAGATTCCTCATAAAAATTTGTTTTGGAACAGTATTAGGATATCTTAAATGTGACTACAACATGGAGCCAGGGCTATTAGTCAGGTGTCTCACCCAGTGAGTCTTCTCTGATCTCTATCTGGAAATATCAGATATCATTGAGTCATGTCCATGGGTGTTTCCTCTCCAAATGACAGCTGTAAAATTGCTATGAATAGTAATGAAATTACAAAGGGTTTCTAACTTTTCTTATAGACTTAACAAGAGTGGCTAAATTATTATTATTAAAGTACCTAGACAAAGAATGAGAGTCTAAAGAATGAGAGTCATTTAGAATGAGAGTCTAAAACAAGGAGACTGGGCCTAAAACAAATAAAGGAGAAAAAACTTAAAGTTGGGAATAAAACATAGCTTTTTTATTATCTTCCTGAGATACTAAAGCCACAATGAGCATATATATGAAAATCACAGATAGTTTTATGGAAATAACAAAATTTTGAGCCCTCAAAATTTATTTTTAGGTTGCCAGATTTCAGAATTGGAAGTACATTAGAGTCCAAGCATTCCCTGTTACTTGGACTGAATAGCCCTATGAATCCAAAGTATGTGGTGGTACAAAAAAGCAAAGATCTGCTTATCAAATTACATGGCTAATGTAGGCTAATAATTCTCGAACTTTTTGATTTTAGTTAATATCACTGATTTTATCAGAAAAATCTTTAAGATCAGTGTAGTAGGTAAAAGTTTTCTAAAAATTTAATTTTCACTCAAAAGCATAACTTGTATTAACAACAAATACTGTCAGTTCTTTTTCTTAAAATAATATATTCACTTGTTTAAAAAAAAAAAAAAACTGCCAGATATCTAAGTCTTAACTAGCCACAGTTCATGATTATCAGTTGTTCTTTAAGAAAAAAATGTTCTGTGAAAGAATGGGATATTCTACCATCTTATGTCAATATGCAGCAAAAGCACATTATACATTTCCCCCATTTTGTCACATAGAAAATTAATCTTTCCTGGTTCATCAAGGACACTACTTTTAAAATAACTCTCTTTCAATGGTGTCTGGAAGGGTAAAACAAAATAATTATTACTATTGCAGTTTGGTACTACTGCCTTGATTGATTCCTGCTAAGGCACTGAAGTTTTACCCTTCGACACTTTTGCACCATTAGTACAAATGCCAACATGTTGGAAAAAGCAAATAAAAATACCTTTTTTATTGTGAAAAGTTTTGACCTCAAGTCCCCCAGAAATCTGTAGACAACACTTTTAGAATAAATCCCTGCTTTGGAATAAGCAGCAGGAATCTGTTTTAATCGTCTGTATAAAAAGACGCTCAAAGGAGGAAAGAACTGAGAAATCAGATAGATGATTGCAGGGTGGCTGGCAGGTACTATTGAAAGATTTGTGCTAATATGGTTCCTCCTGATGTGGTATGTACTTGTCATTTGCTGGCCAACGTATTTTTAATAGGGGTGCTTTATGAGACTAATGTACAAAGTAATTGTTCTTTATTGGAGGGAAATTAAATCTCCTAGATGAAAATCTGGGCTCGGAGGTCTGACTGCTCTTATTCCATTATCAATCTTTTAGGATCTGGGTTTCATTTATTAAATAAGGTGGTAGTGCCTTATTATAGCATTTCATGTCAGAAAAAAATCTGGAAGTTTATATCAAAATGTTAACGAATATATCTAGTTGGTGGAATTAAGGTGATTTCTATTTCCTTTGCAGTGTTCTTTAAAAAACTTCTCTGAAAAGTTTAAAAATACTGACCAAATATTACTTTTGTTGGAAAATATTTTCCATTAAAAAGTTAAAAAAAAAAAAAAAACACTTAAGATTTCACTTTCTTTGCTTCAGAGAGTTGGCCATGGTGATAAGAACCATGCAGATGCGGAAAGATCACCTGTTTTCCTTCAGTTTATTGACTCTGTGTGGCAAATGACAAGACAGGTAACTTATCTGGGGTATTCATTCTTCCATATCTCCTTTAAGCTTGGAGTCAGAGCTGGGAAATTTAGTCATGATTATCTAACAGTTCATGTGAAAGAGAAATTAAAATCTTTCTAAGTGATAAAGGTATTATTTATTGACACATAAATGTTTTTATTTGGGAGTAATAGTAAACACTTTACAGTTTGATTCCATTAGCTATTTAAAGATAGCATTGAGAATAATCTGAGAAGTCTCCTCCTTTATTATGAACCAAAGTGCTAAAAAATAAGTGTGTTCACCCAGAGACTTTTCTGTATAATACTAAGGAAGGGGAAGAAATAATTTAGGTAGCCCAAGCAAAATAAAATCCTATTTTAGTAATTTAAATTACTTTAAGGGGAAAAATGCATTCAGATGGAAATTATTACACGGTGACAGATATAGCTCTTTTAGGCATGGGGAGTGTGATTATGTATTTTAAACCTAAAAGCTTTGTAACAAACATTTATTTGAAACATTAATGTACAGACTTGATGTTTTGGGGAAGATACTACCAGGACAGGCTGAAAAACACTGATAAAGGGTCAGTGTCTTAATTATATGATTTAATTCTAACTTGCAAAAATCATTCCCAAACCCAAAAGTTGGAAGGCAGCTCATCAGTATGATATTTAACCAGGAGTTTGTTAGGTCTCAAACTTTATTTTAGTTAAGACTGCTACATGAATATAAATTAGGGCAACTGCTGGCCCTGCTTGGCTTTGGAATCATACTTTAGTTTCAATAAAATATTATTTATTTTAAATATAGGTGAAGTGTCAATTATGTATTTGATAGTTTTTTCCCTTAGCATTTCAGCTTGGGTGGATTATTTTGAAACCTGTTGGGTTAAATAAAGCATTGTCATAGATGTGACTACAGTGTGAGGGTAGGATTTTAACAGAGCAAATGTGTATACAATTCAGTTGTTTCCTAAGTTATGCCCTTTGTGTATTAAGGGTGCCTATGTTTTCTTCCTGAACATAAAGTTTGTTAGCTAGTATTTATTAGCAATCATTAGAAGTAAATGTATAAATAATTGAATACTACTAGGGAGACTTAAATAGCATATTTGTCAAAATAGGAAAATTATGTTGTAATTAGGCCGCATTCTATACCTTTCCTGCTCCTGTGCTCATGCCTATTCCCTTACTCCTGGCTCAGATCAGAAAGCTGTTGTCGGAAGGCCCTTCATGTTTTAAACATGTAAAGAAAATATTAGGAAATTATTGCCCAGCTGTTTTAGTTTCATTGTGAGGAAATGCCCACTGATTAAGCTGTTATCTTCTCATAACTGAGCTAATACTTTTGCCAAAAGGATGAAAAACTAATCATAGGTTTAGCTTCATGGGCTTATTTAGTGAGCCAGGATGTATTCATATTTGGCTAATAAATAAGGCCATTAAAAGTTTCTAATAAGAGATGGAATTTATTATGGGAAAGAATGGGATTTACTTATAGTTGGCTAGCTTTTTGTTAAGGCATATGCTTGATCACCTGCTTCCTTTAGTTTCACAGCCACAAAAATTATTCAGGGCCTAGGAATTGCCCTTAGTTGTTGTAGAAATATGCCATGTTACCTTGCTTGTACTTAGAAAACATTATTATCCACAGTTAAGTAATCCAAATATTCATGGAATTTTTTTCACACTATAGTTGGTACAGTCTTAAACAGAAACTTGAATTTTGAAATACTGACAGAATTAAACTTTCCATTTTGTATTCTGTAATCATTCATTTGAGTAATCTCCCAAAATAGAATTGTGTGAAAATAGAATATCCATTGACACCCTTGGCCTGGATTAGAGAGGATGAATTTTTTTTGTATTAGAAAGAGACTAACAAAGTAGAGGGTATGAGGGACCTTGTTTCAATAGGATGTTCCTTGAAAAGATTATGTTGCCTTGTAAATTATGTACATATATGTGTAGGATAGTTTTGTGTATTGTTGATTTTTTTCGACAAACTATTGATACTGTTTAATTCCTGAAAACAAAATTATGTTGTTGAAATTTTAAAGAAAAATTTTACTATGGTAAGGGAAAAACTTCAATTGCCATTTTTGGAAGAAGACTAGAGTTACCAGAATTGCCCAAATCAAAATTCAGCTACCAGCAGTTTAGGTTGATAGTGTACATAGAAACAACATGGGCAGACCATTCAGATTGCATAAGAAAAGGAGTCTGGGAGAAATTACCTGAGAAAAGTGACAAAGGATTTCTGAACAGAAAAGCAAGCTGATAATGGTGTAACAGCTTAGATATAGTGTTTTAAATGTGTTAGACTTAATTTTTTAGAAAAATGCTACAAAGACTCTACTCATGAAACGGATGAATATGCCTACAAAGTCTATTTTATGCATATGTGGTGTTCAATTTACAGTTTCCTACTGCATTTGAATTCAATGAATACTTTCTCATTACCATTTTGGACCACTTATACAGCTGCTTGTTTGGAACATTCCTCTGTAACAGTGAACAGCAGAGAGGAAAAGAGGTAAAATATGAACTGTGATATGTACTTTATCTCTATTCTGTACTTTTCCCTACAAAAACGACTGATAGATAACAAAAAAGCAGTTGGGTTTTTTTTTTGAGTGTTACCTTTTGGTAATATTTTATCTTATAAGTGATAATTACTTTCTCCCATATGTGTGGCCCTGATCTATTTTGAAGTACCTGTCACAAGGCTGAAGGTCCTAGCTGTCAGCTGATTTCATGGGTAGAAAGTAGTGTCTCCTAAAGAGAATTGAAGTATATGGGAATCTCAGGAGCACTAGTGTTCCCATTATTCCACGTAGGATGGAAATCCTTCAAAACTGGTGTAGAAAAACATAATTAGCAGAAAGCACACATTTGAATGGGCAGCTCAAATCCCCAAATATATTCTGTATATAAATACATTCTTAAATTATAAAATAACACTGTAGTAACTATATAAAGATTTTAAATACTATGAAGATAACTATGTAAAAATTTCTTTTCAGTATTCTTCTCCAGAGATCACTGTTAAGTGGCTGGTTTTAAGAACTAGTATAAGGATGAAATTGGATGTTTTCCTTTTCAGAATACATCTGTTTGATGTGTGAACATTTTAATCATCTTGTTCAGTGCTTCCCACTACATAAACTCATTCTAAAAAAATGTTATATAGAGTAGCTTCTTATTCTTCACAAAGTATACCAGGGAAGGTAGCTTTGATTAAAGCTCAGATACTTGATTTAGATCTTTGGGATCTGTCACTTTATGCATGACCTTGGGCAAGATTATTTCTGCTTCTGTAAAACAGGGCTGTGTACTTATACCACAAAGATTGCTATGAATTAAAGTGTGTCCTGGACTGAAAAGACCACCTGCATACCATAAAATCCCACTCTTTTAAAGTATATAGTTTAATGGTTGTACAACACCCATCATTTAATTTCAGGTTTTCATCATTAAGTCCCACGCCCGATAGTAATCAATTCCCTTTCTCCCACTTCCTGGCAAATACTAATCTACTTTCTCCCTGATTTGTCTCTTCTGGATTTTTTCTTTTGGGAACTGGGGAATGAACCCAGCAGCAGTGTTTAATCACTGGCCTACACCACAGCCACTTTCTATATTTTGAGGAGGGTCTTGCTAAGTTGCAGAGGCTAGTCTCAAACTTGGTATCCTCCTGAGACACTGGGTTTATAGGCATGTGCCTCCACACCTGACTGGACTCTTTTTTTTTTTTTTTTTTTAAATGGAATCACTGTGTGATCTTTTACTCAGTGTTAAATGTTTTCAAGGTTTATCTACATTTTAGAGTGTCATTTCTTTTTATGGCTGAATAATATTCCATTGTGTATGATATATATTTTATATATTCATTAGTTGATTGGATTTTGTTTTTTTTTTTTATCTTTTGGCTATTATGAATAGAATTGCTTTGAATATCTGGGACAAAGTTTTTGTATAGACATGATTTCATTATTGTTATGAGTGGAATTGTTGGGTTATATGGTAACTCTAACTCTGAGGAACTGCAGACTGTTTTCCAGGACACTTCGATTTTAATGTAAGTGGGTCTATTATCTAAGTGTTCAAGTCTACCCTTCCCTTTTGTAGTCATTAAAATCCCTTTTCATTTTAATGACTACAACATATATCTTTACGAATCTCATCCAAAGTATAAATAGCTTATGTGAATGTTTACCTATTTTTCCTGATAGAATCTTCCTAAAAGGACTGTGTCACTGTGGTCTTACATAAATAGCCAGCTGGAAGACTTCACTAATCCTCTCTATGGGAGTTATTCCAATCATGTTCTTTATCCAGTAGCCAGCATGCGCCACCTAGAGCTCTGGGTGGGGTATTACATAAGGTGGAATCCACGGATGAAACCACAGGTATAGTAAAAATGATGGGAGTTTTCATCTGTGTAATGTAACTCTATTACATTTGTTCCTTTTGAAATAATTGGAAATATTATCTGTGCATATTTGTAACTTTCAAAAATATCCATAGTTATAAATGCATATTAGAAAAAGTTACCACGTTGGTTATCAGTATACCTGGTTCTCAGTTTGACTTTGCTTATGTGACTTTGGACAAATCAGTTCTTTTTGTCTTCTTCCTGATTTAATTTCTAGGAGTCTTGTTTAATATGTGAAGAAAACAGCTTTAGGAAAGTTAAAAGCCTAACAAAATTCTGTTTCATAGTGAATATATTGTTGAATATTTACTACTTAGAACTGTTCAAGACTGAAAATCAACAATTAAATGATAGGAATCTTTTGACTACTGGGCTTTAATTGTCTTATTTGTAGATATCCTGGTTCCAGGAGCACCTCCACAGCAGGTGTTCTCTGGAAATACTTGGGGGCATTGGAAATAGTAGTGAAAGATTAGTAGTGTCAGTAGTCCCTGAATTTACTCTGCACTAATGGCTAGAAAAGGTGGGATTGGTTCCAGTTGCTGAAAATGAAAACGAAAAACAAAACAGTGCAACATGATGTGACTTTGGGTTTGACTAGGATTGCCTAGTTGAATAATTTTGTTTTGCTCTTGTAGGAACCTATTCACAACAGATATAAAGAACTTCTTGCTAAACGAGCAGAGCTTCAGAAAAAAGTAGAGGAACTACAGAGAGAAATTTCCAACCGGTCAACCTCATCATCAGAGAGAGCCAGCTCTCCTGCACAATGTGTCACTCCTGTCCAGACTGTTGTGTGAAAGGACTGTTAGACTGGGGGCATCATTGATATGAACTCTTCATTACACTGGCAGCTTTATGAGTTAAAAGTATCCCTATTTTGAACCCATCTATGAGAGAAAAGTACAGATGCTTTATTTATTTAAAGTCTCTCTAGGATGAGTTTAGAACTATAGCAATGTGGGTGGCTTAAGAGAAACAATTCCATATGAAATTATGTGTTTCTGACACTAATCTAAAGTCACCCAAAGAATAGTAAAATACTTCAATCCTGCATCCACAGTGGGAACAAGTGTCTAATTTTAAAAGAAAAATGTCTTAAAAACTGGCATCTGGTACAAGTACAGACTACTTTAGAAATGCACCTCTTAATGAGAGAAAGCTTATTGCACAGAGGAACAAGTTTTCAAACCAAATCAACACTGAATTTCTGTGGCCTCATCTATAATTGGGCCTTCATGTATGACAGATCAAAACCATTTAACACCCTTTCCCCCATCATGGGCTTTTCTTTCATGTAGTAACTGATTTACCTTGATCACCTTTCACCCTTCATTCTTAATACAGTGAAAGGCAAAGCATAGTGTGGCAGTAGTTGAAAACTGCTGCTGACATTATTTATATACTTAATTAGGGTATTCTAGTGTTCCAAAATGATGCCTTAGAGATATACTTAGGGGACCATAAGAAGACAAAGTGGTAGCCATTTAGGAGTTCAAAGACTTCTATAACATTCAGATTAATTTCCATTTTTTCCAGTTAAAAGAAACATTTTACCCCTTTTTGTTAAAGCTAGTTGGCAAGTTTTAAGGCAATACTTTAAAATCTTAAAAGATTTTTTTGAAGTCTGTATAAGTAGCATATGGTGAGAAGTACAATGCTCAAATTTTATACAAACTACTTCACTACTTTATTCCACTGAATTAAGTCTACCAAAGAACACACCGCATGTAAAAGTGATTTACAATCTCAATGCCAGTAAAAGAAATCTTGCTTCACTGCTTGCCTGAGAGTTTGGTGCTGGTATGGACTCTGATGACTATTTTACTCTATATGAGAGCCATATGTAATGTACTGTAACAAAGAAGCTTCTGGTCCCTTGGTCTTTTAATTAAAAGAAATTTCAATTAATTTTAAACTTTGTTCTTGTCGAAAGTCATTTATGTTATAGGTCTTTGTATGTATGACTGACCACATGGGCATGCAGAGCTATTTCTTGGATTTTTTTCCCCCCCAAGAAGTACCCAGTGCAGGCAGAAATGTTCAATTTTTTATCAAATACCCAAATGAACCAAACTAGTTTTTCCACTCATGAATTCACAATAGTCTGAATCCTAGCCTTATTGTTGGTCTTAGAATTGAGGAAATAGTTTCTATTAGTACATCCAATATTAGCAAAATTGGTACCAAGTGGATTTGATCATGTGAAATTTGTTATATGAGAAGAAATTTAACAGGTATTTAAATGGCCAATCAGTATTAAAGCTCTACTGCAAACTCTCAGATAAGAAAACTGAAGTAGTATTTTGTTTTCAGTTCTCACCTGAGAATATAAAAAACTGGAGGTTACAGTTTGAATCCCAGCTGAAGGATGGGGTGAGATTTAGCATTATTTAATCACTCTTCTCCTAATTAGGATTTGTATTTACTACCATTCAAATGATGGCTATACAATTTAATGACCTGAAATTCAAACAAAAAGATAACAAAAGTTTAATAGTTGAAATGGTGATTGAGACACAAGAAATATTTACCATGTCACCAGAGCAATTTCTCACCTTCCTTGTTTTTATGAACTCACTGTTGTGACTTCAATGACTTTGGAAGCCTGCTCATCAGAAAATTGCACATACAAGCAAACGTTTACATACAATTTCAGGATATTCACAAATAAGGTATTTAGGACGCTAAGAAATCCAAATGCAGAAAAATTAATTCAATAAGAGACTTGATAAGCCTAATGCTCAGGTACCTAGAATAAGTCATGCTATCTAGGTATAATCCTTAACCTCCATTTCAATTCAAGGAGAGGTATATGAAAACAATTCCCTTAATATGTGGTTAACATGTTCATTAGCCCTTTTAGAGTATCTTACATACCATGAGGCAATTCAGTCTTGTTGGGCTTAGTTCTTTGTGTGAGCATTAAAATGGCAAATAGGTACTGAATACTATATGTTCTTATAATCAAGATACTAATGTCCTATTTTGAAATGCATTTTTGAGTTTACAATAAAGCCTTTGTAAACAGGCTGTTAAGGATTAAGTTTCAGTGTTTCCTTAAAAAAGCTTACTTTATTGACTTGAGTGGCAAATTTATAAAAAGGTAACATCTTGATCTATTCAAAATTATAATTTACATCATTAACATGAAAATTTTGTGTGTACAGTTATTTTGCTTATACTGTACAGCAAAAAGAAAGCAAATATTCAAGGAGTTCTCCAGGTTTCAAGATTTAAAAACACCACAATACCTTGACTGAATAACATGATTACAAACAGGTACCATATAAAAACTGCAAATGTGTATGCTTCACATCTCCCTTCTCTCTCATTCTAACTTTATTCAAAAATCTCTTTTATTAATAATTAGTTTACACTTTAAAAAATGCTTTTATACATTTTACAGGTAGTTAGCTTAAAATGATTGCTTGGGTCTTTAAAAAAAAAAAAACTAACAGTGGATTAAAAAGCAATACGAGTGCATTCAATACTGATCAATGTTTGAAATACCAAAAAGAAAAAAAAAAACACAAAACCCAAATCCTCTTAAATATATAAATACTTAAATATAGAAAACCTCCATCAATAGTTGAAACAAAGTGTATTTAATGTTTGTAGGGGAAAGGGGAAGTGGGCACTTCATGTCAGGGGAAGATTTATAAAAGACTTTTCAAGCAAACCCTGCTATGGAAAAGCCTCATATTTTGAAAATTTAAACCTAATTTGTATGAAGAACTATTTTAAAAAATCATACCCACAAATAAAAAAAGAAGCCAAAAAAATAAACACCCAGTAATTTGTTTACAAGGTGCAATATATCAGTACAGCAAATTCATTTCAAAGAAATGGGGGCTTCTCAGGCTTTAAAACTTCCTTGGTTTTTTCATTAAAATGGTTTAACATTTGCACTGCATAGCAAAAGAAGCCTGGGTAATGAAGCCTGGGCCCCTTAACACCTGCTATTAATTAATTCTAACATAAGTGAGTATGAAACCTGGAAAGTGAATTGTCAACATCTGATTGATGAGGTACAGGTTATCTGAATAAAATTTATGACCTGGCACGAGGAATCAGTAATCCCAACACAAGTTACTGCTTTGTAATGAATTCTGTATGGTTTGCATGTCCTTCAATAACTGAAGATTTTTCCTGCTTTTTTCTCCAGGTCTCTGTTTGACAAAATCCTTCTTACTTGTGGTCCCTGTGACTCCAGAAGAACGACTGCTGCCATTTCCTTCTTCTTCAAGAGTCTTTTTGTTTGCTCTTAATTCTTTCTTCTGATTCTCTATCTTCTGTTTGTCCAGCTATACCAAATAACCAAGGCAGGGAAAAGAAGAATTTAATGAAAACATTTTCTTCTGACAATAACCGTCACATTAAAGGAAAAAAAAAAAAAAAAAAAGAAAGAAAGAAAAAGAAAAAACCCAAATCATTCTAGGTATATTTTTAATGGCTTCATGTCTATTACACTAGTCACTTAATCTCAGTACTTAAAATATTTAGCAGTATAAAAAAATAAACAAAAATACACACATCAATTCCAGTTTTGTATCATTAATTAAGGCAGGACTACTCAAATCCAGAATAGGTAGGTTAGAAGGAAAGCCAGGGAAAAGGATACAGAGGAGGCAAAAAATGAGACACTGGGAAAGGAAGGATGAGAAAGACTTTGACATATGTAGGAGAAAGGCATTCTAGAAATTGGCATGAGCAGATGAGGCAAGCTACAGATAGAGGAAGAGATGTAGTGGTAATGTAGTAATATGAAAAGGATTTTTAATTTTATTCATAATTCATTATTTTTAGAATAATTTAGGGGAGCTTTATTTTTACTCTAGCAAAACTGCTCACATTAATTTTTCATTAGAATAAAGTCAAGTCTAACGAACAAGAAACACATTAGAACATTACTCTGACAGGAATTATATTCTTTTTTTTTTTTAACATGAACTTTGGAAAAAGTACTTTTTTAAAAGCCCACATTTTGGATCCCACGTTTGCATCCCAGCTCTGCCAAGTACTTTAACTGAGGACATACATGTACTTCCCAGAAAACTTGGCTTCAGTTTCCTTATGTATGAAATGGGAACAATATACCCACTTCATAAGTCTTCTAGGAAATTAAATAAGGCAACATACTCAAAGCACTTTGGCACTATGTATATCATATGGCTACCTATCAATTAGTAGATGTCAAATCTCTCAAATCAGTGGTACCAAAATCCCTCCATACTTTATCCTTGGCACCAGGTAGCCCTGATATTTCTAATTCTAAAACAAACATCAAATCTGTGCACCTCTGCTCAACTCCAAATACTATCTTGACTATGTGACAACCACGTCTGATAGGCCTAACAGCCTAAGTGGACTCAATCTTTTAGGCCCTGATCCCATCCCCTTAGTCCTAGCAGTCACAGTAATCTCTTAAGTACATGAATCACTGTGTTTCTCTGTGCATGAAAACCTTTGAGTGTGACATCACCACTGCACTTAGTAGATATTGTATGGCTGGTTTATGATGAAATCTAACTAAAGATAGCTTTCTTTGCTAACTCACTCAATGCCAATTTTAGTAAACTCACTGTCGTCTGTAAAATGTCTCTCTGGTAGTTCTTTATGACATACATGGTATCATTAATATATGTGAAGAAAAATATGTTTTGATTATTAAACTTCAGTGAAGGACAACTGAATTACCTGGGCTTGGTATTTTCTAACTTTAGTTATTTGGTTGGCTTTTGCTTCCATCCTTCCCACTAATGCCTCGAGTTCACACTCTAAATTGTCTTTCAATTCAATTGTTGTTGACTCCTGGATAAGTTTTGTAAGCTGCTGGTGATCACTATATAGAAAGCAAAAGGAAGATTTTATAAGTTTCTTGTTTCATGGTTAGGTCCATATAGTCACTGCTGTGTGTTAAAAAAGTGACTCAATTTAAAAGAGTAATAAAATTTGAAACTATTAGTAATAATTCAGAAGTTTAAGAAGGCACCTGAGGCAAATGCAAGAATTCTTAATTTCAAGCAGTTACTACTTATGTTCCTATTTTCTCCCATAAAAGCATTACATAGGAAGAAAGGAAATTCTAGACAAGGATCTTATTCTTCATATACTCATCCTTAACTCATCAGTTAAGTTTAAATAAACATAAATGCATATCAAGCTCTCAATGAAATAAAACTTCAGTAAAAACCTTTAATATAAACATTTAAAACCTTTAATATAATCAGAGAAGGAAGACTTTACCCATAATAGTTGTATTTGTTCAATTACTAGTAAATTACTTTAAATTAAATTTAGTTAAATTACTAGTAAGTTGGCTTGGTATATGGATTATGGTTCAGTAATATTTGTTGAACAAGCAAAAGTAGGGTTACTAAAGTAACTAAGAAATTTAAAAATATGGGTTTAGAACTGAATATATATTAAAAAACAGAAACTAAAACTCACAAGCTCATTTGCCCAAATTCATCCTGTAAAGTCTGCAAGACTTCTGACAACTCTTCATTAATGGTGTTGGAGGAGGAAGGTGTTTCAGACTTCTTACTTTTATTACTTCGTGAAGATACAGATACTTGCTTTGCCAAAGGAACACTGTTGACTACTCGATCATTACACAAGGCTTTACTGTGTTGCTTCATCAGATGCAAGACATGCTGAACATTGGCTACTACAGCATGGCTAGGACTGGTGGACTGGAGAGAAAAGGATAAGTTAACTGAAGATACATCCTCTATTTCTGTTTTTCACTTTCCAACCTGGGTAAAATTAAACCTCCCAAAGCCTACAACATAAAATTTCCTAGTCTACAGTAATGACTTAAACCAAGTCTCCTGGATGCAAATTCAAAAATGTCTCCAATACATTTCTTAGTCTCCACCCTACTGTTATGCTATTGGAAGAACATCCCAACTGGTTTGCTTGCTCGTCTTTTATGTCTCTAACACAATAGGTCTATCAGTTATCCTCCTGAAATTGTTATTGTGATTGTGTTGTTCTATTTGAAATCCTTTGATTATGCCTGACTAGAAAGTCCAAAGTTCTCAGCATGAAAAATATCACTGATATGCAACTTACTTACTCCTTGGCTTCAGGTCCCACCATCTCCTAAATTCTATTTTATGAACAAATCATATCTGCAGGTAACATTTCTTTTGTGCAGTAACTTATACAATTCTTAAAAGCCAGTTTCAATACATCATTTTTAAAGGTTTCCAGGTAACTGCCAGGTAATTAATTGGTTGATTTCTCAGATTATCCATAAAACTGTCTACATATCTCTATTATGGCATTTATCACAATATAGTCATTTTACTTCATATCTATTTTACCTATCAATGTACTTCCAGGTGGTCACATTTTACTGCATTAATTTCTCGATCCTTGAACAGTAGGAAGCACTAAATACACATTTCACATAACTACATATGAAAACTGGTGTAAAATTCTCAAATATTTTTTGCTTTGAATAATAAACAATCCATTTATTCTATTCCAGTTTATAAATAGATGGCTGGGCTTGCTTGGCTCCACTAGCATCATTAGACATCTTGTTTAAAATGCTGATTCCAAGACAGCATTTCAAACAATCAGCATGTGGTCAGGGCTTAGAAATTTTTAAGTCTTCTAAGTTGATTCTGATCAGCCAGATTTGGAGGCCACTGTGCTTAGTTTGTTTTTAGTCATCAAACTGAATGCAACAGTATACACCAAGAATTATACACCACATCCAAGAGGGGTTTACTGAAAAAATGCAAATCTGGTCCAATATTTGTAAATCAATGCAATCACTGTTTTGCTCATAACTTGTGCATATTCACTATATTAATTACCAGTATGTACAGTTGCAATAAATATATTTGAAATTCTCCTGTTCCTGCCATTTTTCCATTTATTAATGTTATTTTATGTCTGTTGAATCTAGTCATAACTGGGACTTGTATTTTATGTCTTTATTTTTCTAGTAATTCACTTTTATTATATTTTACAAAGGCATTATCTATGATGATGTGTAATTAAAAAACTGATAATTCACAATAGATTGAGACACTGTACAGTAATTGTATAATCTTTTTTTGAGTAACAGTTCATCATAAATTATAGTTCATCATAAAGAATCCAGTATAGAGATGTCTCAGAAAACTTGGAATGGAACCACCATTTGACCCAACTATCCCACTCCTCAGTTTGTACCCAAAGGACTTAAAATCAGCATACTACAGTATCAATGTTTACAGCAGCTCAATTTACAATAGCTAAACTAGGGAACCAACCTAAATGCCCTTCAACAAATGAATGGATAAAGAAAATGTGGTACATATACACATGTAATACGATTTTGGCCAGTAAATGGATGGAAATGGAGAATATCATGCTAAATGAAATAAGCCAATCCCAAAGAATCAGTGGTTGAATGTTTTCTCTGATATGCAGATGCTAATTTATAATAAGGAGGGGAGGGACAGAGGTATTTTGAACTAGACAGAGGGGAGTGAAGGGAGGGGAGGGGGCATGGGAGTAGGACTGACTAGAATGAATGGACATTATTACCCTATGTGCATATGACTACATATCCTGTGTGAATCTACATCATATACAACCAAATAAGTTATATTCCATTTGTGTATGATATATCAAAATACAGTTATGAATAACTAATTAGAACAAAAATAAGAATCCAAATAAAAACATCAAATGGAGACAGCTCAAGCTGAAAAGCCCTTTCTTTGAATCTATCTGTCCAACCTTTGTTATTAATCACTTACAATAAGAATTACCAAAAGCAATCAAATTTGGGGTGAAAGAATGAAACAGACTTAATGTGAAATAGGATGAATCTATCTGCTCAATGTTTGATTAAGAATTCTCAATGGAAAACAACTCCACAAGCTGAGGCCCTACAGTGGCAGATGCAAAGATTCAGGAAAACGTTACTTTAGTTAACTCTAGAATCAATGGGTGAAAGGAATGGTGTGCCTTCCCCTGAAAAACTGGTTGCTAGGTTGCTAGGTTCAAGACAGGACAATTCTGTTCTCTGCCAGCCTATCACACCACATTAGAAGGCTATATTTAATTTTAGAAGGAAAGGAGAGATGAATCAGTAAAAAAACACAAAAACCACAATTATGAACAGCTGAAGAAAAAGTTGAAGAAAAAATTTTCTAATCTAGAAAAGAATAAGGAGGTGAGAAGAGAAAGAAAGAAAGTTTTCAAAAATTCAAATTTTTCTGGTAATCAAAGATTCATTCTTCCTACATATGGATGACTGACAGTAAAAAATAAGTCAGGTGGAATTTACAAAGTAATAGATTTCAACTCATTTTAAGGAATAACATTCTACAATGTTCAGAAATGTTAAGGGCTGACTGAAGTGTTATGAGGTCTAGTGCCAATATTCAAACACAATAGACAACCATTGGTTTGGGTATTTATGGAATTAAAATATTGGGTGTGGAATGGTACTAAAAGGGTACCAAATTTAACTGAATGCCAGAATGGGACTAGAGAGCAGATTCCCTGATTATACTAATTCAGTAAGTTTGTAGTGGGGCTTCATAATCTGCTTTTCAAAATATGTGTTCAGTGATTCTAATGCAGTTAGCTAGCCTTTGAGAAACTCAAAAGATGTTACAGTAAAGCAAAACAAGGAGCTTGGTGAGAAAAGGATATAAAAGAATAGGTTAAAAGTTGGCTAAAATACAGTAAGAGATTAAATTTATGGCAGAGGAGAACAATGACTATTTATATATGATCTACACCCTACACATCTACAAAGCAACAGCAGAAAAGCTGGGATGTAGTTCATTCTTCAGACATTTGCTGACAGCCGGCTTATTATGGGTTTAAAATAAATAAATAAAATTCAAAGTAACATCTATTACCCAGGCCTCTAAAAATGACAGTCTAGGTGCGTAATCAAGACATCCAAACATGTAACTAACTATAACAGAACCAGGTCATAAAAAAGTAGTATAAACATAGGTATTTGATAAAAATTATCATCATCTACATTTAGGCTCTAAAGGAACATAAGATTCAAGTCTGTATGATGATTTCTTGAAGAATTAGTTCCATGTATGAGATGGATATGAGGACAAATAGGATGTGCTATTTACTTATTTAAATACCTAATTATATCAAAGTATAAATCAATAGGGTTGATACTAAAAATAAATGCTAAGCGGGTGCGGTGGTGCACACCTGTAATGTCAGTGGCTGGAGAGACTAAGACAGGATTGCAAGTTCAAGTCAGCCTCAGCAACTTAGGGAGAACCCTGTCTCAAAATAAAATATAAAAAAATGGGCTGGGGAGGTAGCTCAGTGATTATGTGCCCCTGGGTTCAATCCCTGACACCCACAGTTCCCCAAAATAATCAAAGGCTACAAATATACTTTTCTTATTTCCTTGACCCTTATGTGAGATGACATCTTCAAACCAGGGTATGTGATTTTATAACTTTTGTCCCATTTCATTCTCATTCTTAGATTACTATGATCCACACTGGTAAATGGGGACAAATACATGATTTCAC
The DNA here is from genome assembly GCF_902686445.1 of Sciurus carolinensis. NCBI lineage: Eukaryota > Metazoa > Chordata > Mammalia > Rodentia > Sciuridae > Sciurus > Sciurus carolinensis. The sequence goes on along the minus strand of NC_062223.1, from coordinate 96,955,981 downwards.
CACTTACAGGCATATAGACAAATGCATGGATGTAACTCAAACATGTCCGTTGTTGTATAAAGAAAATCTAGTTTGACCAACTCACCTTTCCAGCCACAAATGGCATATCACCCAAGCATAGTCGATAGTGTGGTTGTGTACCAAAATAGTTCCTAGGACCTTTCTGGAAAAAAAAAAAAAGGGGGGGGGGGAAGAAAATTCACATGAATTTTCTTGATAAAACTAGTCTAAACACAACTAACCTGAGACTTCAGCTTACTATATGGGTTATTTAACTTGCCTAACCTAAATTGATATTTCATCCTTGAGCAAGTGCCTAATAAAACTTGTGAACATGTATCTAAGCCCAGGAAAAGTTAGGGGGAAAAATTACTTAACAAAGCGGTAGTTACAGTCTAAGTAAAAAGTATACATATACATTCAACATTTTAGAACAAAAGATAATGCACTATCAAGTACTATTTATATAGTGTTTTATAGTTTCAAAATGCATCCATATATATTCTCACTATCAGGGTAAAAAACTAAAAGTAAACATTATTTATCCTCACCTTGTGAGTGAAGAAAATGAGAATAAAAGAGATTTACTCTCCCAAGATTATACCACACAATTTATGAGTATTTTCACACAAATTACACCAAGTAATCAGCACTCTGCCTGACTAGTTCTGTTTTCATACCTTTTCTGGTGGTTTTGACTTCTTTTTTTTAATTTTTCTTGCACTGGGAACATATGAAGCTGCATTATCTTCAAAGATAAGTTTATTTGTTTCTAGACCACTCTGCAACTAAAAAAAATTTAAGAGTTTCAAGCTAATGCAGAAATAAAAGTTAAGATTCAAATTTGAAATCTGCCCTGTAAAAAGCTTAAAAACCAACATTAGTATCTGACCAAAAACACATAACTGGATAACCATGTCTTAAGCCAATCTTGTTCACCTTTGTTAAATTAACTCCAGTTTCTCATTTTACCTTGCATGCAGCTATAACTTGTCTTTTCTTAAGCTTGGAACCACAGCTCTACGATTTGTAGTTGCTTCATAAACTTCATCTAATGAATTAAATGCAATGTACAAGAACCCTAAACTAATGGTTTGAGATTTTCTCTTTTCAAGGATGGTGTCCACCATAGTACCAGTCACACACTTTTTTAAAAAAACTCATACACTTACAATATAAGAAAAAGGAACCAGAATTTTATGTTCGAAAGTACCAAAAGTTATTTCAGCAAATGTTATCAAGTACTTTTCTGTAGAAGCTTAGTACCTACATTAATTTAAAGGAATACATTATGGTAGAAATTCCACAAGCAATTACTAAGAATTTTAAAAAAAACAGCAATTTCCTCTATATTTTCAACATTCCTTTAAAAAAAAACCAAAAAAACCTGTCTATCATGATGATTCTTTAAAATTCTGCCTCTGTATTAAAAATTGTCTGGAATTTGAGAAAAACTCAAGATTACAACACTTCTCTTGAGACCTGATTCTGAAAGTCCCTGGTTGAGAAAATTTATATTTTAAAAGTATTTTTAAAGTTCTCCAGGTAATTCTGAAGGAATTATAACATTCAGAAGCAATGGATTGAATAAAATGAAGCACACCATTTCTAATATTTTTCACAATGACTATACACTTCAGGAAAACAATCTCTTCACTGACAAAGGAATACAGAGCTCTCTACCCTCAGGAGCATTTATATACTCTCAAACAATACTTAATACATAGTAAATTGACTAGACAGAACACAATGAATAGACTATTACTACTCTTGTCAACGTATTGTGCTAATGAGCATGAACAGAAAACAAAAGAACAATTTTTTTTGAATACTTTAATTTTTAGCTTATTTAGTGTTACCTGGCAGTTGTCTTATATTTATGTGCCAGAGTTTTAACATATTCAGGGGTTTTCATTACCTTTTATCTCAACTGATCTCCCCAAAACTAAGATGATATCAAATGAAGATCCTTTTATCAATGGAAAAATCTAGGTTCTTATTGGTTAACTTGATCAAGATTATATAAATTAGGATTAGCTAGACTTCGAACCACATATTCTTGGTTACTGTTCTACTATAATAATGTTCTATCAGAACTCAAAACCTCTACTGATAATACATTACTCAGCAGTAAGTACTTTGGTTCCTAATTCTTGCCTGCTAAATGAAAAGGAAAGTAAAGGTATCATGAATTAATTTTTAAACTAAATAAAATAATGAATATAAAATTTTGTATTTCATATATAATGGGCTCAAAATCACAATGTATATAAAGCATAACTCATAGGTTTGCATGTTACAAGAAGACATAGAGCCTACCCTAAAATCAGAATGAGCAGAGAAAATTTGTTGAAGGTCAAAATAAAGCCATGTGGCTACATATCTCAGAAAGCACATTGAGGAGAAAAAGATAAGTTTACAAATTAACCAAAGGTAACTATTTGAAAATGTATCATGTTTAACTTGAAGAGACTATATTAAATCAATGAATTCAGAGGACTAGAAGAAAATTTACATTTATATTCCTACAATCACATTTATGAGGTGAGACAATGACACTCTGCAAGTTTGAACTCCTAATGTTTTCGAATCAGGACCTGCTTCTTGTATATTGAGAAAGATACATGAACATCGACGCAATAATTCTAAACAAAATTTTAGCAAATTGCATACAAAAACATATTAAAAAGATAGTGCACCATGATCAAGTGGGTTTCATCCCAGGGATGCAAGGTTGGTTCAACATCAGGAAATCAATAAATGTAATTCACCATATCAATAGACTTAAAGCCAAAAATCACATGATTATTTCAATAGATGCAGAAAAAGCATTCGATAAAATACAGCACCCCTTCATGCTCAAAACACTAGAAAAAATAGGGATAGTGGGAACATTCCTTAACATTGTAAAGGCCATCTACGCTAAGTCCATGGCTAGTTAAATGGTGAAAAACTGAAAGCATTTCCCCTAAAAACTGGAACAAGGCAGGGATGCCCTCTTTCACCACTTCTATTCAATATCGTCCTTGAAACTCTAGCCAGAGCAATTAGACCAAAGAAATTAAACGGATATGAATAGGAAAAGAAGAACTCAAACTATTCCTATTTGCTGATGATATGATTATATACTTAGAGGAACCAGGAAATTCCACCAGAAAACTTTTAGAACTCATAAGTGAATTCAGTAAAGTAGCGGGATATAAGATCAATGCACATAAACCTAATGCATTTTTATACATAAGTGATGAATCTTCAGAAAGAGAAATTAGGAAAACTACCCCATTCACAATAGCCTCAAAAAAAATAAAATACTTGGGAATCAATCTCACAAAAGAGGTGAAAGACCTCTACAATGAGAACTACAGAACACTAAAGAAAGAAATTAAAGAAAATCTTAGAAGATGGAAAGATCTCCCATGTTCTTGGATAGGCAGAATTAATATTGTCAAAATGGCTATACTACCAAAAGTGCTATACAGATTCAATGCAATTCCAATTAAAATCCCAATGATGTACCTTACAGAAATAGAGCAAGCAATTATGAAATTCATCTGGAAGAATAAGAAACCCAGAATAGCTAAAGCAATCCTTGGCAGAAAGAGTGAAGCAGGGGGTATCGCAATACCAGATCTTCAACTCTACTACAAAGCAATAGTAACAAAAACGGCATGGTATTGGTACCAAAATAGAAAGGTGGATCAATGGTACAGAATAGAGGACACAGACACAAACCCAAATAAATACAATTTTCTCACACTAGACAAAGGGGCCAAAAATATGCAATGGAGAAAAGACAGCCTCTTCAACAAATGGTGCTGGGAGAATTGGAAATCCATATGCAATAGAATGAAACTAAACCCATATCTCTCACCATGCACGAAACTAACTCAAAATGGATTAAGGATCTCGGAATCAGACCAGAGACCTTGCATCTTATAGAAGAAAAAGCAGGTCCAGATCTTCAACATGTCGGCTTAGAACCAGACTTCCTCAACAGGACTCCCATAGCACAAGAAATAAAAGCAAGAATCAATAACTGGGATAGATTCAAACTAAATAGCTTTCTCTCAGCAAAGGAAACTATCAGCAATGCAAAGAAAGAGCCTACAGAGTGGGAGAAAATCTTTGCCACTCATACTTCAGATAGAGCACTCATCTCCAGAATCTATGAAGAACTCAAAAAACTCTACACCAAGAATACAAATAATCCAATTGACAAATGGGTTAAGGAAATGAATAGACACTTCACAGAAGATCTACAAGCAATCAACAAACATATGGGAAAATGTTCAACATCTCTAGTAATAAGAGAAATGCAAATCAAAACCACCCTAAGATTCCATCTTACCCCAATTAGAATGGCGATTATCAAGAATACAAGCAACAGGTGTTGGCGAGGATGTGGGGAGAAAGGTACACTCATACATTGCTGGTGGGGCTGCAAATTAGTGCAGCCACTCTGGAAAGCAGTGTGGAGACTCCTTAGAAAACTTGGAATGGAACCACCATTTGACCCAGCTATCCCACTCCTTGGCCTATACCCAAAGGACTTAAAATCAGCATACTACAGAGATACAGCCACATCAATGTTCATAGGTGCTCAGTTCACAATAGCCAGATTGTGGAACCAACCTAGATGTCCTTCAATTGATGAATGGATAAAGAAACTGTGGTATATATATACAATGGAATATTACTCAGCCATAAAGAATGATAAAATTATGGCATTTGCAGGCAAATGGATGAAACTGGAGAATATCATGCTAAGTGAGATAAGCCAATCTCAAAAAACCAATGGACGAATGATATCGCTAATAAGTGGATGATGAGACATAATGGGGGGTGGGAGGGGATAGTGTTAGGGTTAGAGTTAGGGTTAGGGAGGGAAGCAAGAATGGAGGAAGGAAGGACTGTATAGAGGGAAAAGAGGGGTGGGAGGGGTGGGGGGGAAGGGGAAAAATAACAGAATGAATCAAACAACATTACCCTAGGTAATTTTATGATTACACAAATGGTATGCCTTTACTCCATGTACAAACAGAGAAACAACATGTATCCCATTTGTTTACAATTAAAAAAAAAAAAAGTTTAAAATCACAAAGTTGGATAACTTTTTGACAAATTAATTACCTCACGTATTTATAAAAAAAAAAAAAGGTACATGTACATGTGAACAACTTAAAAGATTAGTCTCCAGTTAAAAACACAAAAGTTTTATTTTATTGAGTTTAAGACCTACTTCAGAAGTCTTGCTAAATCCTCTAGAAATGCAGTTGTGATTGATACATATAAATTACTCAATGTTTCTGTGAATCCATACTGCCTCACCTAGTCTATCTGGTGACCACTATAGGGATAAATAAAAACTTGGAATGATGTGGTGGCTCTGTGAACTTGTTTGGGTCACTAGCTACCAGGCAACTCACCACCTCAACTGCTGTACTGATGTCTTCTTGATTGTCTCACAAAAAGAAGTACCTTCTTGGTTAATTTTTTATTTTCATATTTTTTATTTTTTAGTAGTGAGAACCCAGGGCACCCCCACATATGCTAGGTAAGTGCTCTGCCACTGAGTTATACCTACAGCCCAAGCAACACATACACACACACACACCTCTCTTGGTATTGGGGACTGAACCCAGGGTTGCTCTACCACTGAACCACAGTTGTCAGTCTTTTTTGTTTTTTATTTTGAGACAGGGTCTATCTAAGTTGCTTAAGACCTCACTAAGTTGCTGAGGCTGGTCTCAAACTTGTGATCCTCCTGCCTTAGTCTTTCAAGTTGCTGGGACTGCAACCTATGCCTGGTCCAAGAAGCTAAGAGACTCAATAATAATTTTCAAGCATTTCCTATGGTGCCCATGATACCTAAGTTTTATATAACTTACTTTATTATGTGTCTGATATTTTTTCAGTTTATTAGGTTTTTAAAATGCTGACTGAAACCCTGTAATCTGAAACATGCCAAATAACTGCTCAAATTTCATTCTTGTTAAAACACAAGTTCATAATTTTCTACTTTAAATTATATCTAAGAATTTATATACTGGGCTATTCTATAATGTAAATAATCTAAGGTGCTCAAATATAATTGTTTATGTTGAGTGGTAAAAATGTAAAAGCCTACCTACCCCTTTTCAACTTACCTCAGCTGCCTTAGCTTGCATACGTTTCCTTTCCTGTTCTTCTTCATGGAGTTTTGCTTCCAATTCTTGCATTTTTTTCTAGTGATAAAAATATCAAAAAGTATAATAGTGAGAAGTCTTATTTATAGAATTTTAATACATCAAATTGGAATATGTTATAAATTTAAAGCAGAGTCAACATAAACTTATTCACTCCAATAATGCCTCTTACAGCATCTGTGACATACTCTTGTGATCAATTAATAATCATTTATGAGGTAACTAGAAAGAATTTTGAATAAAAACTATAGCCAAAGAACAGAACTCTACATGAAGGTAAATAAGCTACCTTTAGCGTATTAACCTGGAACTTCATTTAGTAGTATTAAATATCTCCCAAGTGAAACAAAATTAAAATAGTGCAGAGAACAACTTAAACCAAGTTGTTTAACCTTGATGCAAGCCTTAAGGCTACCATTCAATTTTTCAAAAATTTCAAAAAGAACTTCTTTATGCCCATTAAGATTGAATACTTTTTTCCGATTTTGTTTTTTTTAGAAACTCCTATACATTCCTTTGTTCCAAGATCCCTATTATTGCTATAAATGGTCAATGATATGAAATTAATTTAAAAAAAAATGATAACCCAGTATTATACACTAAGTAAAAGATACATTCACTGACTTCTGCGATGGCCTGCATTGTGGTAAGTTTGTTATACTCCTGTTCAAGAAGATCCAGTTTTTCAAGCTGGGTTTGAACATGTGTTTGATCATGTTGTCGTTCTCTTTCTAAGGAAACCTGAAAAATATCATTAAATATAGTATGATAATTTGATTATCAAAAAACCAGAAAATATCAATGAGAATATCTTTGAGTATATAGTATGCTTTTTGTCTGGTCATTTAGAGAATTATTTAGAGAGAAACAGGAGTTCGAAGAATATAACATTAGGCTGAAACTGAAACCACAGGGATATTAAATAATGACTTTAGGATTTGAAGAGAATATTATTCTTACTGTATATTATTTTATATACATGTGGTTTTACATAGTGAGACTATCATTATGCCTGGGATAGCAAGGATTTCCTGGACATACTGACCAAGTAAATGCACAAATAGCATAAGTATTACCAATTAGTTTGGCACTCTTAAGTAGCTCATCTCTTAATTAAGGCAATAATTTGAGATTTTTGGTCTTTTAGAATCTCTTCAAATTTCATTTAAAATGGTTATTTTTTTTTTAGCCTTCTTTCCTTCAAATTTAGAGTAAAAGGTCTGAAAAGACTACTTGCTATAAATACTTAGGATCAAAAGTCACAGGGTAAACCATTTAACTAGGATAAGAAGTGGAAATACACTAAATTAAGATCTATTAGAAGAAAGTCATAAGAATGTGAACTTTAAACACTGTATGTCCATATATAACAATGGGTAATCATACTAAAAGAACTTTGAATAAGAGAAAATAATACAAAGCAATAATTTATCATTAAATTGTGTGAACTAATTTCCTTCTATACACTTTGGTGGATATCTGCAATAAACTAACTTAAAAATTAGCAGAAATCATACTTAACTTCCAGTATTGGTGCCATTTCCATTAAACTACCTTTATTAAAAGTGGTATTTAAAATTTAGTGATGAATCAACAACTATAATCCAAAGACATCTACTCTCTGTCTACTAGTTGTCTTTCAGGCACATTAGTCAAGATATCTCAAAGTTTTCAAGTAAACTGACACCCCTTTCCCCACACCACCTATCACAGAAATATTAGACAAAGCACTGTAAATTATAATGAATTATTACATAATAAGTTAAAAAGCAAAAATTTTAGTCTAAAAAAAAGATAAAAGAACTCAAAAGCAAATGAAGGAATACTGAAATCAGCATCACATGAGGCAGTACTGTTGATTTGGTATATAAGATATTGCAGGAATACAATATAAAACCTCAAGCAAGGTATGTATAAACTTCAATGATGCAAGAATACCACACCAATATAGTAACATAAATCTGACCTCAAATCAGCAAAAACCATCAAGTGACAGCAAAAGCAAATCCACAACTGCCTCACAAGGCTGCCCACACATTTGGAAAGTGTGGAATTCCCAATAAAACTCCAAAGAATATGAGCTTGCTGTGAGAAAGAAAATAAATGTTCCCAATGAAGAAAACACCAGGAGGAGAAATCAATAGATGAACTCAAAAAAACTTCTGCAAATATCAAATAATTTTTTAAAAATCTGAGAATTGTTTAGTGTGCAAAGAGATAAAAGGAAGGAATAAAAATCATAGGATAATAGTACACTAAAAGAGCAAAACTTTGTGGGACTTTTTTCATTCACTTAGAAACAAAAAATATTTGGTCACCACAATAAACTCAGGAGTACTGTGAAGAGATGAAGAAAACATGAGATTAATTATTAAGACATCCTTTCAAATACTGCTGTATGATTGTTCAGATACTTCAAGTTTGGTCTCTACAACTAGGAGTAAAAGCATATACACTTTCTCTTTTAAATGCAAAGCATCTAGCACCCAAAGCATATAAACTGTGAAAAATGTTAAAATATTCAGAAATCATGATATTCATGATAATTCAAATTCTAGTCACAGCAGGAAAAAGAGGGATGCTTTAAAAAAATATCCTGGAGATTAATGTTGCTAACATCCACTCACAAATGTGCAAGCCACTTAAATATGAAAGACCTCTAGTGTAACACAACAAAAACATTTTGTTAAAATAACAATTGTAAAGAGTTACAAAGAATCATGAACCACAATCTGCTTCATTTGACTTTTTAAACATTTAAGAGGTTCAGAGTTAAATGATTTACACTTTTTATAATGCAGACTTAAAGATCTTAACATGACTTTAAAATATCCCATAAATAACTATAGCATTTTCTCAATTTAAGTAAAACTCTGTCAAATACAATAACAGCAAAAAGAGTCAATCTAAACTTTAAACACTATAAATGATGACAAGAAATTTCAGTTTTGGGCTATTATAACAGCATCAGTCATCCTAACTGAGGAAAAAGGTCTATATTTGAATAAATTTTCTCAACAACTCTTCTTGAGTATCAGTCTGTAAGGTGCCATACCTGTTTTTCTAAGACAGATGTCCTTTCCATTTCTGCATGCTTTATCATATTTCTCATGTAATCCAACTGCTTTTCTAAAAGATTACATTTATTTTCTGCAGCTAATAACTGGGATGTCAGTTCTAAAAGGAATACATAAGAAAAGTAGAAATCAGCTCACCCATAGAATAGTTTTAACATGCAATTAACAGAATTGAATCTATTGAATTTATAATATAAATAGTATATCCCAATGGCCCTAGAAGACTTTTTGAATTACCTTCCAGTTCCCTAGGAGCCTTTTTGGATTACTTTCTATATGCTGGTCAAATCTACTTTATAGTCAGTAAAAATAACTCATGATATCAGCATTTACTCCTTAAAATGCACCTTGAATGTAATTTTGTCTTGAAGACACTAAGCACTAGAAAATGTTAATTTGGAGTTTTAGAATACTTATTTTGACAGAATTTAATTCCTCCCACAATTAAACAAACCTTGATTGTGTTTTGATTCTTCATTTTTTGAATTCTCCCTTTCTTGAATCTGTTCATCCAGTACTTTCTTATACTCAATAGTTTCTCTTGACAAGGTTTTCACACTTTCTTCTGCCTGAATCCTTTCAAGTTCCAAGCGGCGAATCTTATCTTGAAGATTCTTCAGAGCAGAAAAGATGGCTGCCAAGTATAAAGCAAATACTATAAATAACAATAAGTATGAAGAAAGGTGACTGAAAAAGAAAAAAAAAAATTGATGACTGGGTCCAGTGGAGAATCATTCTTTGGAACAACAAATGGTAATCATTATCTCCCTAATTACAAAAAATAAAATTTCTTTTAAAGACATCTTTTTGAGTCTCTGAAATGATCTAAGTACAAAGGAAAAACCCCACGACTATGATAAAAACATTTCAAGGATTTTAGAATATGGTACCAAGAACTTGACTAATCATGGATAAATTCATACAGCTGCCCTATAGTACATACATATTAAATGTCTGAATCTTTTTTCTGTTATTTATAGGATCACATGTAGACGCCACTTGTAGAGCGAACCATAGTCAAGCACATAAAAGACTTTCTTTAATCTGCATTTTTTTCATTTAAGAAAAAAATCTAAACACTCTTGTAAACTCTCCCTCAAGTTCCTGACTCTAGACATGATACATTCATTGTAAAAACTATAGAAGACACAGAAAGTTTAAAAAGGGAAATAACTCATAATCCTACTACCCAGAGAGAACAACTATCATTTTGTTTTTTGTAATCTTTTTCTACACATGTGAGATAAATTGAGATAAAAATATTTCTAAGTTTTGCTTTTAATTTTAGCATTATTAAATAATGAACACTTATTCATATAATCAGATAGTCCTTATGATTGATCAGTAAAAACAAAAGGATTAAGTTACTTGGTCAAAAAATGGTCACATTTTAAAAGTTCCTGAAACAGACCTTTAAAAGTGATTTCTTCAATTTCATACTTTCATTAGAAGTAGTCTTTGCCAACAGACTGTTAATTATAAAATTTAGGACATTCTGATAAGAAAAATATGCCATTCTGGTTATCTGGCTTGTCAATTAAAGTTTAAATATTTTTGTATACATTACTGGTTAATCTTTTTTCCATGAATTTCCTTTGTCTGTTCTTCTATGGAAAAAGATTCCTCCCTCTATTTTATTGTCTGCCTTTAATTCTAGTTTTGGTATTTATTGTTATTTTAATGTACAGGTGTTCAGATTTTTCATACAGTTTTATCTAATATTCTTTTTCAAGTTTTACTTATGTATTTATTTTATATGTAGAAAGTTCTTCCCAACCTCACATTAGAAAAACTTCCTATCTTCTGTCATTATACTTACATACATTTTTACACTTAAATATTAAGTAAAACTTTTTTATTAAAGGAACAACTTCAAATGTCAAATTTATCATATATGAAACTCATGCATATTCTCATATATATGTGTATATATATATATATGTGTGTGTGTGTGTGTGTGTGTGTTATGTATACATTCCCAAGACAGTTTCTGAGCTTTTGTCTATTCTGGCATATAGTAATGAGAGTGATGACAACTCTATTAGACCACAAGAGGCTGCTGCCATATTTCCCTTCTCTGCCAGCCTATTCCCATTTTGTTTTCTGGGTTTGAAATCTCTTTCTATTTGGAAGTAACCTGTTCTTTTTTTTTTTCTTTTCCCTCCAGGAGGGGTTTATTTAATTTTTTGTGGATTTCATCGATTGTCTAGCATAGTCAAAGTCCCTGGCTTGGGATCCCAATGAAACATTATTTCTGGTTTGGATAAATGTGGCTGTGCTATGCTCAGAGTAAACTCTCAGAGTCATGATTCTGGGCTTTGTGAACTAGTTTTGAAACTGATTTATTCTAAAATTTAGGTTTATATCACTTTAACAAATTCAAGTTTCGTCTTTGGAAAAAAAAGAATGTGAGGAACCAGTAATTCAAACATAACCAGCACTTTCACTCGCTTTTATTTATTTTTTTCTTCCTTATACATAAGTAAAACTTTTCACTCTCTTACTATTGACCAGCTTCTTCCACATAGCAAGAATCATGGCTACCATGTTTTTAAAATGAGCTTTTTAAGTTTTAAGTTGATAAATTCTGGCTTAGCTTTTTGGATAAAAGTCCCAAGGAAGATAGCCATTGTCTAGGTTTCAGTTGAGTGTCCACTATGAATCAATTAGCAAGATTTGTGAAAGGGTAAAAAGAATAAATCAGAGTCATAGCCATGTTAAGGTAATGAGGAATTCCCAGGAAAAGAGGTGTATAAACTCAGGTTCACAGTTCGTAACAGATATGTTTTACTTATATACTAAAATATGATAAGCATATTTAAATTAAAAAAAACATACCTTAGTGGTTTAAAAAAGGTTAAACTCAGTTGATATAAGAGGACATTAATCTTATATCTGGACTCTTTTCCTGTACGTTTTCATACTTTCTTTTCAGCTTTTTTTTTTCTTTCAGATTTCTAATATGTGTACGTCTGCTTTTGTTACAGTTAGATTGTAGTCTCATTGACAATGCCAGCAAGAATAAGCTAACTATATATTATAAAACCTATCAGCCTCCTCCATGAGGTCTTTTATATTCCAGGCATTAAAAAAATTGGTGAATGAACAAATTTCATTAATGAAAGGAAAAGTGTGCCTGGTGTTGAGTAAAAAAGATCTGTTTCTTTAAAAAGCTGGCACCTCTCCGTGACATACAGTTTACATGGAATTTCATTTAAATTCATGCTTAGGCAAAATGGTTCTGACTTAATTGATAGGAATACAAACATTTTAAAGATGTCTATAACATGGGAAGGTGGTGCCAACATTGAAATTTATAAAGCTTTCATTTTCTCCATCACTTGCTTCATTTTCTTCACCATCCTCTGTTGTTTTGCTCTTAGTGATCTAGGATGACATGCCACTCTCACTCTCATCTGCTGTGCTCTCCTGGGAATTCTGGGACAATCTCTTCACCCTGCAAGTCTGTTTTTGAGATTGCCCAGCCAGAAAGCCTCTCTGCAACTGCTGAAGACCAGCATGGCTTTGACTCTGCAAACTAAATGCTCCAGGGTCTTTTTGAGCAAAGGCACATGTTTGGTGGGTCTCATGTCCTGGTGAATCTTGGAATGCCCACATGGGTGGTGAAACAGCCTCGTGTCCAGCTGGAAGGTTTCCAGTAAGCTCAGCACATGATCTGTGTTTTCTAAAATTGAAGTTTAGGAGCAGCATATGCTGCTTCAGAAATGCTTCCATACTTCAAACATACAAGCAGAACTGGATGACTTATCAAATACTTTCATCAAGTTGATGGAGATACTGTCTCAAACAGCCATGTTCCAATAGAAGAGCTTCTCTTTGTAAATCTGTTGCCTGTCTGCTGCTGTGCCGGCCTGGAGAACATTCACTGTCTTCTCAAGTTCAGTCATCATCACAACAAAGTAAACAACAAAGGTGTGCCTTGTCAGTGTAGGGAGTGTATAGGAAGATGCATCTTTTGGAGATTTGATCGGTTCTGGGACACCAATGCCAGCAATCTCCTCTATGGCCTGCAGAACATTGTGTGCTCCATATAGATGCAAAGCATAAAATGCAGTTTCTCATTAAAGATGCTGCTCTTCTCTTTCTCCCCATCTGACCACACCTAATAGAGGCACTGTCTGGCCAGGGAAGCAATATTTTATTTCTTTGGAGCAGAAGCTGTAGATTTCTCCAAAAGGACTAGCAAAAGTCTGATGAGGTAAAAACCACACTGAAAACTGGGAATGCTGGAATGAAAATTCTGCAAGTAATTGAAACTCTGATTGACCAATTCTTCCAATGACTGCTCATGTTCTATTTGCTTCAGTTGGCTAGTGAGGACCTTGAGGGCTGAGTATAGTAAATGATTTCTAATGTGAAAAAAATCTTCTCTAAGCAAAAAGTCCATGAAAAATTTGCAGTAGCCTCTGATAACAGGAAGTCATTATGTGGTACTCTTGGAACCTTCACTCCTGGTTCATCAACTTCACATGATCCTCAGGAACTAAGTACTGGATATAGTTGTGAATATTCTTCAGAAGGTTACACATTGGAGTCAGCAGTTGAACAACACAATGAATAATTTCTGGGGCAGGCCTCTGATGGAGACGTGAGAAGACAATATTCTGGTTTCCTTTATTCTTGTGAAAGGGGTTTCTCTTGGTAAAAGATGGTGCGCAAGCATATTACCTAACTTGTGGGAGAGATCTTCCAGCAAGAAAAGCAGCTCAAGGGGCCCAAGCTGCACAACTTCTGTAGCTTCAGTGTGCATTTCAGTATCTAAGATGAATTTGGTAACAAGTTTACAATGCAGAACACAGAAGACCTCAATGTCCACCTCTAGGAAAAATGCACTGTAATTCTATAGCGACACTGATGCCTTTTCTTCCTTTCCTGTGATCTCCTTGCCTAGCTGGCTTCCACGAGTCCGCACAGCATCATATTGTGAATTATCCTCTTTTGAAAGTGTTAGGGGAGGGTGATATGCTGCCATTTGCTTTTTGCTTCCTCCTATCTTTCCTCTTTTTCTGTTTTTTGCTAAAGCAGTAGAACTGCTATGAGGTGTTACATCTAAAATTACCAAGTCAAAGTTGCAAGTGGAGGAACAGAGTCTGGGGTGACTGCCAAGTACTTTTCCCTTCATCTCAGGTGATGTTCGTCAGCAGAAGGCATTTACAACCTCTCAGAGCTAGCTGAACATAAGAAATGAATGAACACTCCTTAAGAGACAGACTCCAGCTCCTCTCCAGGTTCCAAGTCAGTAACAAATATAGGACAATCTAAGAGATCGTCAATCTCTTCCAGATTTCCATCATATTGTCTTGCCACACAAAGTCTCAATAACCAGAAATTGGGAGCCAGGCACAACAGAGACAGTTTTTGGTCTGGTTCCTGTGAACCCTTGATCTTTTGCAAATTTCTAGAAAAACAGTGGCAGGAAGTTGATGATGATCCCATCACGAGTATCACATTCTTCCAGTCCATAGAAAGCTTTCACAGGAAATGGAAAGTCACGTTATGGAATAACACAGAAGTTCACTACAGAGCAACTTGGAAATCACTAAAGACAGTTGGTCCAATTCATTCTAAGGTTTCTGAAGTCAGCTCCCCTTCTTGGATTAGGTTGGTAAACCCATAATAAAGTACAGAGGTTCAAGAAGACTGCTCACTATAGGAATCAATCAACTGCAGCAAAGAGGTCACCCGTGTATACTACTCATTGCTCAGGTCAACTCTCCTTTGGGTCAAAGTAGATCCATTTCTGTCTGTTGCCCTGATACCAGCCATGGTGATAGCACCAATACGTTCCAATAAGTTTGTATTTAAATATGGTGCTAAAGAGCTGCTCTCGTACCACCAAATGCATGTTTTCCTGGACATGGCTGCTGGTTCATGTGTTTGCTAAATGCCAGCATGCTGAGAATTATAGAAGAGTTTTTGTAGTTGCAGAGGGGACATATTATCCAGATAATCTAAAATGCCCTTCACAAAGACAGCATTCAGTCTCATAGCAGATGGGTTTAATCCTATCAACTCAAGGAGGACATTCAATGCAGTATCAATTTTCATTTCATTCCCACTGCAGACATGGGTCACTAGGGCACCAACTGCTTCCTGCTGGCAGTAAGTGACAAAAAACTTCAATGAGTATTTGTATAGGAGACTATCAAAAAATATATATATTCTGACCTTGAGAGTGGAACAAACTCTGAGCCAGCAACAGAATGGATGGACAAATATCCTTCAGAACCAAATAATGAATATATAAAAGTACCATGGAACAACTGTTCGTGAAAGCAGTCTGACTGAATCTTATTTTTTAGCACACTCTCAATGTTCTTCTTTGTCTGAGTATTGGTGTTATAAAAGATGAAAATCACTGCAGGTTGAAACTCTTGTGCTCAGACCCTGGGGCAATATTTTCAGTTGCCTTAAACCAGGCTTCCAAAATGATTTTCTTATACGTAACAGTCAACTTTCAGATATCAAAGAGAAGCATAACACAATTTGGACTGTTATCATCTTGATATTCTGAAGAAATTGCTTGTCCTTTACTTTCCAACTTGATTTGGGAAGCCTGAAACCATGATGGCCAAAAAAAAAATGCCGCAGATCCAACTTCTTCAGAAGCTCAGAAATTACCTCGAGTGCATTGGGGCTATTGTGGAATGAAGCATGAACTTGATTATCACAGGTAAGTCATTCAATCTGACTGAGGATAGCTCACCCATCACCAACTGGTGGATCTTAGATAGGAAGTTTGGGTCAAGTAGGAGGCTGAAAAGGGCATCCAGGATTGGGACAGTGAGGGGAGTAGTCTCCATTAATAGGTCACTGAGTTCTTTCCCCACGTCAGCATGCTGGGCATCCCCTAGAATTTCAGGTAGGCTGGTAGCAGGTACGCTGGAGTGAGACTGATCAGCTGCATGATCTTGGTGGTGAGGTCCTTGCCATCCACAATTCTGTCAAACCATTTTAGTTGACTGAAAATAAGGCATGTTGATTCCATCACTGCTTTCGATTTTGAAAAGAAAATACTGGCAACTTTTCACAAATAAGTTTTGATAATGGCAGGCTATAATATGTCAATTCCCAATAGGCAGTTTGATGACACTCTTAAGAGTAAGATGCAACCATGCTGGTTTCCTCATCATGCAGACATTCACAAGACAAAAAGTAGTTCCTGAAACTGTCATGGTCCTCAGTATAAGATTTCAGGCCATCAACAAATTCTTCCATCACTTTGGCATAAGAAGGATGTTTCCTCAAGAACTGAAATAGCTTCTTTGGAAAACTTATTTGATCCACAGCTAGGTGACTGATTCTCTTAAGTTCTGATGTCTTAAGAAGTCTTACAAAGACAATGTTATTTTCTTCAACTTCCTTAGGAGCATAAGATTCCTTTGTCTTTTTGGAAAGTGGCTGCTTCCTGACTTTGGAGCCATCTTCCATCAGGGTCTCTTTATTCTCAGATTTTGACAGTCTTCTTTTGGAAATCATTTTCAGTGAAGTCCACTACAATTACGCCCAGAAGTTGGTGTTGCCCCTCACTTTCGACTACCCCACCTGGCGAGGTCACTCTGGTTCCTCACATTTTTAAAGACCACTTGTACACTTGCCTTTCCTGTTCTTGATTGTTTAATCATCCCTTGCATGTTTGTAAAACAAAAACATTTCTCTTTACCAAGCTAGTTCATTGGTGGAAACTAATTTATAAATTTCAATCATTTGTAACTAAGTTTATATTATCTGTACTCTGTTTTCTAAGTTCTTTTAAAAAATAAATCTGTTAGCAGATAAATATAATGGTTTCATTCTACCAATGGCTAGTTATATATTTAAAAAACAAACACATATGTACATAAACACGTCCCTGAACACATTTCTATAACAAAAATGAAACTGTAAGAGAGTTAATAGAAGAAAAGGTAAATTTTACTTTAAATAACCTTATTTTCTAGTTTCCTACTTAGGGATTTGGAGCCAGGTGATTAATTTACCTTTTGTATCTTCATTTCCAGAGTTATATTTAGCATATATTTTCAGTTTCATATTTACTTTTCTTACGAACTTATCTTCTAAGTTAAAAGACATTCTAGATGACTAAGTGATGGATTTTAAGTTTTTTTTTTCCTTAGAAAGGTCTAAGAGTGAGTTATTACTTTTTCTTCCCTTCTATTGCCCTGTATTCTATGAATTCATAAACCACTGTGCCACTTATATTCAAATTACCTGAAAAGACCCTTGATTAAAATATGATATAGGTAGAAATGAACAATGGACAATTCAGAAATTTAAAACTTCATATAATGGTAAGAGAGATGGTAAGGAATATATATTTAGAACAAGAAACAAACTCCATACTACATCTTATTTGTTTTTATCTATCAACAGACTTTTCAAAGCATACATAAGATTTAAAAATTTTATCCTCCATTATTACCCACAATATTTCTTCAGTCTAATGCTCTCCCAACTGCACTATTTCAGCAGCCTACCCACAATATTTCTGAAAATGTTTCAATTTCAATATATTTTGACTAGTTATACATGAAAATGAAAATGCCTCTAGAAAACTAGATACAAAGAGATACCCAGTGTTCCTTAAACATTAATCTTCCCTGAAAAATGAGCTTCTTAGAGGAGAGAACCTCTTATTAATAACTGAAATTCCAAAGCTACGTACTATATGTGGCACAGAGTTGGCATTCAGATCTTGAATAAACAAATACTGAGAAATCAGGTGCAGTGGTCCACATCTGTAGTCCAAGCTACTTGTCTGCCCTTGCTACCAGGGAGGTTGAGGTAGGTGAATCACTTGAACCTAAGAGTTGGAGACCAACCTAATCAACAGAGTGAGACCCCACCTCAAAAATAAACAACAACAAAAAAACCCCAACGAAAACAAAATAACTAAGGGAAAGTCTGTATGATTACTAATTTAGAATATCAATTAGAAGATTTGTACCAATCCATTCTCTTTTATCCAAGAAAACTGAGTTTCAACTTAGGAATTCATTCTTTACCTAACATACTATCAAAGGTTCGCTAATTTTAAGCTGAATTTGTTTTGGAAAACAAAGCAAAACAAACAAACAAAAAAGCCCAAATGCCCAGGGCATAGCCTATACATAAAGAAGATAATCTAAGTGAATATTTTGAATGAAAGTCAGAGATTCAAGAAGATCCCCAGGTGATTCTTACATGCAAAGTTTGAAAATGCTCTAAATGACTTCTGGAAAACACTAAAAAACTGGAAGACTTTCTACCCACTTTTTAGGTCCCATCTGTTCATTCATTCATTAACAAGACTACAGTGTATGTTGGGGCACAGTAAGCCCAATAGATCTTACTGTTACCTTGTTAATAAAAAAAAAAAGTTTGGCCCATTTGTTGCTGGGAATATTGCTATCATTAAAATATTAATAAAGAAGAAAAAACTCAGCAGATCTGTAGTTTTCATCTTTGATTTCCCCAATATTGCTGTCTTGGTAGCTCTCTAACCTACTGGTACTCTTCAGTTCACTATTTAAATGATCTCTTTCCCAGCTCTTTTTTCTCTTTAGTTTCTAAGAAAACCCCCTTCACACTCACATTTTATTCATGAGTTTCTCTGATGATACCTGAGTTCATTAATGCAGTGTTCTTTATTATACTTCAGATTTTTAATTTTCATTTGCTTAGTATTCATCTTCATCTAATTCATATGGATCTTCAATTGAATATAGCCAAAATTATATTAGCATTCCTTGAAATACACAATCCTGTAAGCTATTGTAATAACATCATTAATACTCTACACTAGCGTTAGTTAGCTTTGCGTCACTGTGATGAAAATACTTAGACAAGAACAACTTAAAGGGAAAGTTTATTTGGAGCTTATGGTTCAGAGGCCTCATCCACAGATGGTGGACACCACTGCTTGGGGCCTGAGGCAAAGCAGAACATCAATAGGGGAGGGGCATGGCAGAGAGAAGCTGCTCCCCTTCTTATGGTAGCCAGGAGGCAGAGAGGCAGGTAGTAAGAGGACACAAGGAAGATAAATCCTTCCAGGGCATGTCCCCAATGGCACATCTCTCCATTCATACCCCACCTGCCTCACCTAAGTACCCAGTCTGTCCACTCAAACTTAGATGGACCAATTAGGTTACATCTTTCACAATTCAATCATTTAACTTCTGGACATTCCTATGTTTAACACAGGAGTTTTTGCAGGGCCATTTCATATTTAAACCACAATAAGTAGAAACCTAAGAGTCAAAGCTTTTTTCCTCCTGTTTAAATAAAATATGCATAACTCTTTTCTTAGTCCCCTGCTCTCTGTCCCAAATGCTGCTACTTCAGTTTAGGCTCATTTCTGATATAAACTTCAGTATTTTTTGTTTTGTTTTTTTGATACCAGGGACTGAACCCAGGGTTGTTTAACCAACAAGTCACATCCCCAACCCTTTTTATGTTTTATTTTGAGACAAGGTCTTGCTAAGTTGCTGAGGTTGGCTTTGAACTTCTGATCCTCCTGCCTCAGCCTCCCAAGCTGCTGCAATTAAAGGTGTGTGCCACCTTGCCCAGCCAGTTCAACAAACACTGATAGACCACATTTGGTGTGCAAGGTATTCTGCAAGATGAAGTAGATAAATTAAGAAAGTCTCTGAATTCAGTGAGCTATATATCAATCATCTAGATTCTAGAACAGATGCTGCCATCTACATTCTTCCCACGCTTGGTTTAAAAACAAAAAAAGAAAGAAATTTGTAATAGAGCACTATGGATATACTCACTTCATTTATAACTGTGGTTCTCAAAGTGTGGGGCATGGGTCTATGATAGGCAGGATTTGCCAGACCTTTTCAGGGTCGACTGAGATAAACACTATTTTCATAATATAAATAGAACTTATTTGCTCTTTTCACTGTGTTATTGGTTGTAATGATAATGCAAAATGATATTGGGTAAAACTGTAAATGTTTAGCTCAAATACAGGCAGTGGCACTTAACTAATCTTAAGCATTTCTTGTAAGGAAAAACAAGCCACTATGTCCTCATGAAGCAGTAAAAAATTATATCTTGATCACTAACTACACATCTTTTATTAATGCATAACAAAAAAGAGATCTGCACAGGAAGGGTGATGGTCTTGAAAAAGATCTGTATGAAGGTTTTTAATAGTGAACTTAACTGAAACCATTCAAAGTTCAAAACAGATGAATGGATTTCAGTGTCACAATTTACAGAAAAGTTAACCAGCAGACCTAACCTTTTTGTTTGACTAACCTCTGAGAACTTGTCTACCTGAATATTTTAATTGATAAAGGTGTTTGTATGCTTATGGCATACAAATCCTACTAAATTCTACCATACTTGTCTACGTAGATCATTTAATGCTAAGAATATGATTTATAGTGAATCCCTACTCCACTTTGGGGATGCTGGACTTTTGGTAATTGTGACTGGCTGAACAAGTACAAAGTACCTTTATGACTAATCTTTAAAAACTCTAGTCTGGGTCATGTATGTATGGCCTTTCCTTGGCAAAAACACTTCACTTGTTGTGTAGCTCACTGGTAGACATGTATTCTGTGTGAACTCCAGAAGGGAGAATTTTGGAAACCTCTATCTACAGTTTCCCAGGGTTTTACTGGTGTGTCTTTTAACAACCTCTCTCCCCCAGTAGTCTGATACCTTTTAAGAATTTCAACACTTGATACAAACCTCTTTATAAAAATACCATAAAGATGATAAAATAATGTTAATTAACTAAATGGTTAAAACGAATGATAGGATGCTACACATCAGAATATAACAGTTAAAGACTGACAATCTAAAAAAAAACAAAAATTATTATGACATCATAGGTTAAAAAGAACAAAAAATAAATAACTGAAGCCCACAATGGATCAAAAAACCCCTTAAGTTCCAGTTATAATTTCTTATTTAAAAATAAGCACAAGTGGCTGTGGTTGTAGCTCAGTGATAGAGCATTCGCTTAGCATGTGTGAAGCACTGGGTTCAATTTGCAGCACTACATATAAATAAATAAAATAAAGGTCCACTGACAATTTAAAAATTTTTTTAAAATAGACAAAATAACCATGGAATGGAACTCTAACTCTGTAGCAACATAAGACCTAAGAATTACAAATTAATCCTTCCACTACAATATTATATCTAGTTTTGACCTTCACATCTGTGAAAATAAAATATTAAGAGTACAGCGAATTATTAAACAATGAAAGACTCAGAAAAATTAAAGGAGAGGTGAATTTTTTCACAGAGCAGTCAGCAAAACTTTCAGACCAATATGCTAGCAATAAAGCTAAAATCTGCTTGCATCACTAGTGATTTTAAGGAATATGAAAGAAGGGGGAAAAAGGAGATGGAGAGGAAAAACAAGAGAAACAACATGCAAAACTCTAAGTTTGTTTTACATCTTCAGAATGTATCATGGTGAACTATTTAAAAAATGTCTCAGGATAATCATTAAATTGTATTGTACAGTTGGCCTTCAGCATCCATTGGTAATCCAATGATTATCCAATCCAATGATTTTCAAGACCTTCCCATCCCACAACAGATACCAAAATCCAGATGCTCAAGTCCCTTATATGGAATGGTGTAAATTCACATATAACCAACACATATCCTTCCATATACTTTAATCATCCCTAGCTTGAATACTTATAATTCTTAACAGAAGAATTTAAATGCTATGCAAATAGTTATTATAATTCATTAAGGAATAATGACAAGGAAAAAAGTATACATGCTTGCTACAGATGCAAATTTTTCCTCAAATACTGTTGACCAATAGGTTGAATCAATGGATTCAGAACCCACAGATATGCAAGACCACTGTACTTTTACAGTGTTTTCTTGCATCAATTCAACAACACCTGCTTTACAAAATGAAAGACACCAAATCATCACCCTCTTCATATCGCCCAAATTGAAAGCTTTAAGTTATGAACAAAGGTTTAAGAGATTTCAAAAACAACACTGAGGAAGGCAGAGAGGTATAAGCTGGAGAAGCTAGAGGAAAGAAAGACCTCTTGAGGTAAATAATACATAAAGAATACTGACTTTAAAAAACAAGTATAATTCCAGACAAAGAAAATTTCAGTACAGGAGTACACGGGAAAGTCTTGCAAACCTCAAGTTAAATGATGTGATAGGCAGAGTGGAAACCTACTCTCTGACAACTATGGTGAATATCTTTCAGAGATGTTATTAAGGTTATGGATCTTAAGACACTGAGATTATTCCTGATTATCTGAATCTAATCATGAGTAGAAAATTTTCTCCAATTATGGATAGAGAAATGTAGCAGCAGCAGAAGTCAGAGAGATTTAAAGCATATGAGACCTGATTCATTGTTGCCATAGAAGACCATAAGGAAAGTGAGGAGGAACAAAGAGCCTATAGAAACAAAGACTGGTCCTCAGAGCAGGAAAATGGAACTTCAGTCTAGCATCAAAAAGGAAGTGAATTTGGTCAAGAATATAAATGTGTGGAAGCTAATCATTCCTAGTGTCTCTAGTAGAGAATACTCCCAGTCAAAACCTCAATTTGAACCTTATCAGACTATAAGCAGAGGACCCAGAAGGATCCACTCAGGTCTCTCACCTACAGAAAACTACAACCCAACAAATTTACATTATTTAAAGTGGTTAAATTTGTGGCACTGTGTGTTTGTTTATTTATTTATTGTGACTGAATTTAACCCAGAGGCCCGCTACCACTAAGCCACATCCCTAGTTCTTTTTACTTTTGAGACAGGGCCTTGTCAAATTGCTGAGGCTGACCTTGAACTTGCTTTCCTCCTGCCTCAGTCTCCTAAAATTGCCAGGGATTAAAGCTGTTCATGGCATTTTGTTAAGGCAGGCAAGAAAACAAATACAGGTACAAGTATGTCACAATGTATTCCACTATTATGTGTGTATAATGCCAATTAAAAATTAACTTAAGGGCTGGGGATATAGCTCAGATGGTAGAGTGCTTGCTTCGCATGCATAAGATCCTGGATTCAATTCCCAGCACTGCCCCACACCCCCGACACACACACACAAAGCTGAAACTTTGTTAATGTGAGAGACATAATGGATAATGACAAATGCTAGTGACGTTGTCAAGTGGGGATGAGAAGGAGAAGAAAGGCATGGGTATTTGTTAGGAGTATACTAGAACATACTAGACAACAGGTAAGAATGTGAATGAAATCAATGAGAATAAAAAATAGGCTTTTGAGTTACTGCAGAAGTAAAAACACAGTCTAGGATAGTGACTGATGTTGGAGATGACAAACCAGTGAGGGATGACTCAAAGTATTTTAGCTTAAGTGATGTGGTAGATGATTACAAAAAAGCATTATATTTTTAGTAGGCTAAAAACAGGCAGTAAAGGGAAAACACATATTCCTCAAATTTTGAAATAATGGAGGACAAAATGAACACTTTTAAAGCAACAGGTAAATACAAGCATCTTTTTTGTTAAGGTTTATTACCTCTACTATTGCTTTCTGGATAGGCAAGTGTAGGCTTATTTGGAGAGCGACGTAGATCACTATTAAGGAAAGGCTTATCTGGTGGATATGATACATATGGAGACGAAGAATGGCGAACCACACCCCGATTAGACCTTGACGGTTCAGCTGAGATGTTCTGAAAAAAACAGAGAAATTACCTTGCAAAAATTGAAACCACAAACTCATGACTTAAAAATTGGAACCGTCTATATATTCCTCTGATAAGAGACAACAAGAAGAAAGAGTCCAATAACTATACACAATTCAACAATTATTTATTTTAAAGAAATATAACTTTAAAAGTGTTTCATATTTGTCTAAATGTAGTCAGATACAAACACTACAAAGAATGCTCTCACAATCTAAATACACTGTATAGAAAATACAGCACTCAATAAATGTGGTACTCTACAATAAATAATATTGTATCTTAGGTATAAATAATGAAATATACATTCAGAAAAGTAAATCTTTTTACAGAACCAGAAATTGCTACAAATGATTGAATTATTCTATCCTCAAACTCAACAAAATAGTTCCTAATATTTCTAGTATCCAAAACCTCAAAAAGAAGATACTGTCCTTGCCTCAAATGACTTATTTTAAGTAGAATACAGTGAAATAATCAGAAAACATTAAGGTTTATTAAACATTCATATATAAAACTTTATTTCCACACCCTTCATCTGTCATGGATGGAATTCTGTCAAATTTGGGATTATGTTCCATATGACATGAAAACTATCATATTATGTCAGAAAATGATGATGAACTTTGTTTTGATTTCCTGATGGTATAGTGGAGAATATAATCAAAATTTGAAGGCTAAGGCAGAAGTTGTGACTATGATTTGTAATGCTCAAACATCCATTTTTCTTCTTTGAACTGCCACACAAACTAAGTTTTTGAAGTCTTACCTTTGGAGAACTGTGCATTATAAAGTACTAAATAATCTGTGTTCAGGAAAGTACAAAGGAACAATAAATATAATAATAAACAACCCCTTGGGACTAAAGGCTATCAAAATATGCATATTGAGATGTTATTAAAACTGAAGATTCTACTTTTATGTTAGAAACCATATAAATTCCTAGTTGATTTACAAAAGCAAATATAAAACATATAATTGCTGTGAAAATGAGAAGGTAAAACAAAATGATCAATGTAGGGGGTATACTAGGAATGAAAAACTAGATTGCATTATAACATCTTTTAATGTAATCCACCTCATTAAAGGAAAAATCCACAAGCTCAACAAGTGTGAGAGCATTCAATAACATTCACACTCCAACAGAGAACAATTTTCTTAAGGCAATATGAAATTGTGCCAAAAAACATGGCAAGCATACATAATTGTGCAAAATTTCACACATTCCATTTAAAATCAAGAATAAAACAAAGCCCTCTGCACAACTTCTAGCTGATGTTGTACTGCATCTCCTAAATTGCATATTGTTATATTGAAAAGAACAGATATTACAATTGAAAAAGAAGAATCCAAACTTCACAGATATGACTGTTTAAATAAAAAAAAACAAAGAATACTAAATTAGAATTAATTTGAACTTGGGAAGGTTGCTGGGTAAAATTCATGTACAAGAATCAGTAATTCTATACACTAGTTGGAAAATGCAACTTAAGAAAGCATAGGTCATACAATAAATAAAATAGTAACTAGAATTAATGTTTGGAAAAAAGATTTGATATCCTAAATGTATCAATTAAAATCCAAAAACAAATTCAACTATTTCTCTTGAAGAAAAGCAGAGACCAAAATAATTAACATTTCTCTTAAGGAACATAGAAGATAACTGCCCTTCACTCTCAACTAAATAGGAAGGAGAATCACTAAGACAGTAAGTACCTAGAAAGAAAAGACAAAAACAAAACCAAACAATAACAACAACAACAACAACAAACAGAACAAAGCACCCTAACAAACCAATATACACATGGAAATTAAAGTACTCACAGATCTAAAATTGTGAACTTTTAGGAAAAGGTTAACTTTCTAAGAAGTAGGTTCCAGGACAGTTGCTTATCTTAAAAAAAAAAAAAAAAACATTAAATTAAATAAATTTCAAGTCAATTAAGAGTTTAAAAGGCTCAACTTTAAAAAGAATAGAGAATAATTTAGAAGCATACCGTAAAGATCTTGGAGTGAAGGAAGAATCTCTCAAATCACTAATTGTAAAAAAGAATGACTAACAAATTTTACCACATTAGTATTAAGAACTCTTATTTAATGAAAAAATACCAAAGAAAAGCAATGATGTTTTTGGACTAGTCCTACCAGAATGAGGATTAAAATCCAGAACACAAATGAGAGTAAATAAGAAAAAAAACAATCCAACAGAAAAATAAGCAAAAGATATGGACAGGCATTTCATGAAAGAAAAATACACAAAAAACTAGAAAAGGTATGAGACGAAAAGGTACATCCTTACCAATGATTAGGGAAGCATACATTAGAAAGAAAACAGGATAACATTTTACAATCTACCCCTTCGAAAAAATTTACAAGTGGAATAATACTACCCATTAAAGAGGATACAGAATAAAGAGTACTATTGGTTGGAATACACATAGGTACAATTTCTTTAGAAGACAATTTTGCCTTAGTAAGCCAAAGTTGTACATGCTCTATGATAAATCAATTTCACACACAGGTGTACCTACTAAACTATTTTCATTTTCTCATTTTTGAAAATGACAAACTATAAACTATGTACACATTCTATAAGCCTGTATTGAGATCTAACCCACATGACAATCTGCATGTCGCCCCTCAAACTTTTTGCTCTGCATTTGGCATATTTTGGTTGACATATATGAGGCAAACCTAGTATTGCACAAACATATTTGAATAAGACCTTGTAGACTCCTAGAGAACAATACAGAGACCCCTAAAGTTCCCTAGATCACACTCTAAAAACTGCTACTTTAGAGAAATTTTTGCCATGTTGAGCAAATAAGGATCACAAGATCATTATAATATCTAGCAAACAAACAAAAAACCCAAAGACCCCAAAGCCCATCAAGATACTACATAGTACTATAAATGAGATGAACTCTTAACCTTGATGTAACTTCATGCATCACTTTGCACATTTGAAAATGGAAATGTTAACCCCACAAAGGTTACTGCAAGGATTAAATGACTTAATATATGAAAAATGCTTAAAATAATTCCTGTCAGTACCATGTAGGTATTACATATATTATGGTCTTAAAAAGTATAGTAGTAAGGGAAGGAGGAATGGAAAGATTAAAAAGAGCCAGGAAGACATTCACTTTATTATCCTCAAAAATAAATCTTAAATGTATTTCATATTATAAAATCTATGATATACTAAAAAATTTTTGATGGAAATTAATATGAGGCTACTGTGTTGCTTGGTTAAAGGGCCTGACTAAAAAGCTTAAGACAAATTAGGTGATTAATTTATGAGGTCCAAAGTGACATAAGGGTGTTACACGTGGGTTAATATTAAGAGATGAACATAAAGACATTTTGCTGTTTTCAATACTATGCTCTTTATTTAGTTTTAATTTCATTAAGCCAAATTATGTTGTATTCCTGCTGTCACTTACTAGTGAGTTGATAATACAGCAAACAATGTTACCTGCTGTTGCCAATCTTGCTGTTGTTGCAGTGAAAAAAAGACTTCTGGCTTTTGTGTTGTCCACAAAGTTTAAGATTTACATGGTAGCTGCTTTTTTTATTTGGAAAAAACCCTTGCCTCGAAAAACATTTATTGTAACTAGTTCTGCATAGGGTTTACCAATAACAAACACAAATTGTTAATATTCACAACCTTGAAACCTT
Organism: Sciurus carolinensis; assembly: GCF_902686445.1. Taxonomy (NCBI): domain Eukaryota; kingdom Metazoa; phylum Chordata; class Mammalia; order Rodentia; family Sciuridae; genus Sciurus; species Sciurus carolinensis. The sequence goes on along the minus strand of NC_062223.1, from coordinate 96,928,372 downwards.
AATGTGAGTAGTCTTCTGATTTCACACTGTAGTTTTTAACATAAATTTTTATTTGTTCTAATTTGTTATACATGCCAGGAGAATGCATTTATACATTTTGATAGATCATACATATATGGAGTTAGTTGTAAAGTCTTTTTACGTTA